>NC_083470.1:26514962-26534962 GCF_030014155.1 Tachysurus vachellii | reverse complement strand
GAGGATGAGAAAGCTGAGCTCACTGACACACTCACACACACCACACAGGAGAAGAACACACTACAGGAACAGCTCACAGAGCAGAAGGTGGAAAACACACACACACACACACAGATAAACACACACACACACAGATAAACACACACACACACATACACACACACACACACACACAGATACACACACACACACAGATAAACACACACACACACATACACACACAGATAAACAGACACACACACATACACACACACACACACACACACACATACACACACACACACACACACACACACACACACACTACATGAACAACAGAGCAGAAGGGTGAAAACACACACACACACTTACATTATAGTAGCTATGAACAGTCCCTTTTCTTTCTCTCTTGAGCTTCAACTCTGAAACTGGAGACTCCTTCCATACACATTAAATAAACATCTCCTTACAGAAAAAATATTTATGATCTATGTGTGTGTGTGTGTGTGTGTGTGTGTGTGTGTGTGTGTGCACGTTTCCCCTCCAGTCTGAGTTCCTGTCTCTAAAAGACGACAGAGAGAAGCAGTGTGTGCGACTCTGCGAGCTGGAGGACTGTGTGTCGAGGCTCACTGAGGATTTACAACAATCTAAAGAGAGAGAGAGAATCCTGGTGGCTTTTCCTGAACTAAATCCCCAACCCACTAAACTACAGAGTGAGACACACAGACACACACACACACACACACACACACACACAGGTGAGGTGAATTGCCATTAGGAGGATTTTGGATGTTCGAAGTTTTCACAATGAACTATTTTTATAGTCTGTGGAACTAAACTAGGGTAAAAATATATTAAAACTGAGTTTGTTGAGCTTTATTATTATTATTATTAATATTATTATTATTATCATGAATCATTTTATTATTAATATTTAAATTAGTAGTGTTTTAAAGTTTGTATTTTGTGAATCAAATGTGTCGACTCTTATTGATCAGTTTATGATCTTAGCCAAATGATCTGACTGAAAGGATGAGTGAATTCATCTGTGTGTGTGTGTGTGTGTGTGTGTGTGTGTGTGTGTGTGTGTGTGTGTGTGTGTCAGGTACAGGTGATGTCCTGTGTGATATGGAGCAGCAGTTGAAGGTGAACTCGATGAGGATCAGGGTTCTGGAGCAGGAGAACGTGTCTCTGATTAAAACCCTGGCAAAGCTGAAAGATGCTCAGACCATCAGACTCAGTGCAGGAGATCAGACACCAGGTCCAAACTCAGGAAGCTCAGAAACGGACCGAAGACAAAGACCAACAGAAAACCAGATGTCTTCTTCCTCTTCTTCCTCTTCTGTTTCTTCTGCTTCTACTGTTGCTCTTCATCATCAGACCCTCAGTCTCTCTGTTCCAGAACAGAAACGGCGCCCAGCTGCACGCACACGCTCTGCTGTGGTGAACCGTAGGAGGAAGTGATGTCACCACCTGATACTCACATGCACACATTTTAGAAGATAAAATATTTAAAAAATGCTGTAATAATCAGGAGTGTCTGTATCCCATACAGTGGTGTGAAAAAGTGTTGGCCCCCTTCCTGATTTTTTTTTTTTTGCATGTTTGTGACACTTTAATGTTTCAGATCATCAAACAAATTTAAATATTAGTGAAAGATAACAAGTAAACACAACATACAGTTTTTAAATGAAGGTTTTTATCATTAAAGGAAAACTAAATCCAAACCCCCCCTAAACCTAACTGGTTGGTCCTCCTTTAGCAGCAAGAACTGCAGTCAAGCGTTTTTGACAACTTGTAGTGAGTCTGTTAGAGCGCTGTGGGGGAATTTTGGTCCACTCATCTTTACAGAATTGTTGTAATTCAGTCACATTGGAGGGTTTTTGAGCATGAACCACATTTTTAAAGTCCTGCCACAGCATCTCAATAGGATTCAGGTCAGGACGTTGACTCGGCCACTCCGAAGTCTTCATTTTGTTTTTCTTCAGCCATTCAGAGGTGGACTTGCTGGTGTGTTTTGGATCATTGTCCTGCTAAAGAACCCAAAGTTCATTGTCCTTCAGGATTTTTTGGTAGACAGCAGAATTCATGGTTTCATTTATCAAAGCTTCTATCAAGTCTTCCAGGTCCTGAAGCAGCAAAACAGCCCCAGACCATCACACTACCACCACCATGTTTATTGTTGGTGTGAAGTTCTTTTTCTGAGATGCAGTGTCACTTTTACACTAGATGTAATGGGGGACACTTTTTCACACATGTGGGTTTGGATTTTGTTTTCCCTTAATAATAAAAACCTTCATTTAAAAACTGCATGTTGTGTTTACTTGTTATCTTTCACTAATATTTAAATTTGTTTGATGATCTGAAACATTAAAGTGTGACAAACCTGCAAAAAAATTAAATCAGGAACAACACTTTTTCACACCACTGTATACTGTCAAGCAACATTAAAAAAATGACAGATCTCTGTATGACAGACAGAGACACCCTCCCATTGTTCCTTGTAGAAAAATAACATTGACAGCCACTTAACTCGACACTTAAACTCACCCTTCTTCTAAAACTCAGCTTCAGTTCATGTAATCATGAAAGTCTTTCATTTGTCTGAATGAAACTGTGGATTGTTTGTGTGTGTGTGTGTGTGTGTGTGTGTGTGTGTGTGTGTGTGTGACAGAGAGAGAGAGAGAGAAATGACAATGTAGTTTTCACTGTTTATAAGAAGTGAGCTGCTTGTGGCTTGTGGCAGCTCCTTCATAATGTGACAAAGCCTTCAAAAGCCTCAAAAGAAGAAGCCTTATGTTTGGAACACACACACACCCGATTAAACCGGGGGTTTGTTTGTTTGTTAATAGACAGCAATAAACCATGGGATAATCAATTAATAAACCTGTGGTTCTGTGTACAGGATATTAATTCAGTAAATTACTAAAAAAAAACATTTTTCCTCTTTTCACCTTTTGGCTGTTTCCTGTTGGTTCACCACATCGTATTACTGCATATTCAACTTAATTCAAACTTAAATGCCATTCCTGCAATTGTTTATGAGGCTGTTAAAGAGACATGCTGTAAATTGCCTGAGGCTGGTTGTGACAGGGAGCAAGTAGGCAACAGGAAGTAATTCTGGAGTTTATAAAAATCGACAAGTACTTAATGCTGTTTTTCACCAGAACATAATACCAACCAAAAATTCTTCTGATGTAATTCAGGGGCTCCGCCTTTACAAGGTCCAGAACTATTAGGTGACACAATTAGTTTATTGCTGAGAGATGGTGAATTTGTTACTGTTTACTCACCTAAGAACTAGTTATAACCTTTAGCTGTACAATAATGCACTTCTCTTTTTCACCAAGAACTGTTTTTCATTATAAACAAGAATAAACCAAGTAATAAACAATTACTGAAGTTGTGGTTCAGGTTGGATATGAATTTAATGAGACAAAAGATGACACAATCAAACAACACAAAACACTACAGGACAAATACATGGTCACTATGCTACCTGCGTTCACACACATTTAGATCATGATCAGCGACTGAAGAATAAAAATAATAATAAAACAGGGGAAAGCAAACTAGGGGAAAGGCGACGTGCAGCGACGTATCAGGAAAAGCAAGTGTGCATTTTCTAAAGCCACGCTGCACGCAGGGTTTTTACTACATTGAAAAATTTTTGGCGGCCGCCAAAACGATTTTTTGTCCCGCCAAAGCCTTATTTGATCTGTAATTGGGTTTTGTGAGTGAAGCAGGTTTCTGACGGAGTGACGGAGAGAACGAGCACAATGCCCCCACCCCCCGCCCCCACCCCCGTGCGGGCACAATGCCCCCACCCCCCACCCCCGTGCGGGCACAATGCCCCCACCCCCGACCCCCGTGCGGGCACAATGCCCCCACCCCCCACCCCCCACCACTCTCCGTCTTCAGTTCTGTCTTTTCTCTCTCACTCGCATCAAAATCAACTGATCCTAAAGGTTGGAAGACCGAATCCATCCCGTGGTGCATTCCGGGAATATATTTGTTGAAATACCGCTGGGTGTGAATTGCAGTCAAAAAAAAAGTTGGCTTATCTTCTTACAACTTGTGACAAGCATCCGCACATGCAGCTGACATAACTTTAAATAAACGCAAAAAAAAAAAAAATCTATCCAGTTATTAAGTGTTTTGTGTGTGTGTGTGTGTGTGTGTGTGTGTGTGTGTGTGTGTGTGTGTGTGTGTGTGTGTGTGTGTGTGTGTGTGTTAAATCTTTCGCGATGTCCTAACAGCCAGGATTTCCACGCAACATGTCCGCTAAAGTCCGATTCCTGACCTAATGACTCCTTTGAGCCGATTCATTATAATACATGGTTAAAGCATTTGGTCTGCCGGCAGTGTCTGAATCGGTGTATAACAAATCATTACTTCTTAGAACATACACATCCGAAATGAGAAAGTAAGTGTGCTTACCGCATTTAGCAAGAGCGTTTAGTTAAATTTAGCTTTAATAACCCACAGTATGTATATTCCTATGACAATGTGTAGTAAATGACCTATAAAATCATTTAGTTTAACGTTAGACTGGAGTGAGATGAAACTAGATCAAAGCACAAAGCAAGCTGTTGCTAGCTAGCTGCTAATTTTATTACATTTTATATGGTAAAAAATTACACTAACACCTTTTAACAGATAGTCCTTAAAATCACAGCTGGATAAAAGTTCACATAATTTATTTAAAAATAACACTCGTTCCGGGCCATTAGTTGGAGCATATATGTTAATAAGAACAAGATAAAAAAGTTCATATTTAGCCTTAACCAACATTAGTGTACCAGCGATAACCTCCTGTGTGGTGTAGGATTCTGGTACAAACTGTTTGGCAAAGAGAATGCCCACTCCAGCGCTTACTGAACTCAGTGAACTTAAAACAACTTCACCTTCCTATTCCATTATCCATCTGGACTCATTTTCTTTATCACTATGTGTTTCCTGTATAAACATCACATCTACATGCTTTAATCTCATTATTTCATACAGTTCTGTTCTTTTTCTAACATCCCTTCCTCAGTGTATATTTAAAGAAGCAATGTAAAAATCAGACATAAGAAAAAGAAAAAGTATAATATTGAAAAAGACTAGCATTACGTCACAGAGTAATAAGTCATGCACTTTCATCCTCATCGCACAGCAGGTCTTGTCTAGTTACAAGCTTTTTTAAACGATAAACGATATGTGAACCTTTTATTTTTGTCCCTTATTATGTTTGTAGCTGAGTCTACAAAGCTTTGTCTGTCGGGGAAGTGCTGGTCTACTTTAACTCCCTTTATGTTCTTTGTTTTTTGGAGAAACCTCTTAATCTCTTTAGCTGTGTATGTACCTGCCTGTTCCTTATTGTGTTTGGCCTCGTCACTGTCTGTGTCTGTGTTGGGGTCTTGCTCACTGCCCGACTCCATCACTGCTTCTTGACTGTTTACGATTTGTTTTTCTTGTTCTGTCTCCACAAGCCCTTTCTTCCTAGTCTGAGGGCCACTACTGCTTGCTTTAGACTTTCTTTTGGATCTGACCACAGTGAAACCTGCATCAGCTGTGATCAGATCCGTGTTGTCTGTCCTCACTACTTTGGTTTACGACTGCCTCTGTGTTCTGTTCTGGATCGTCATTATTAACTTTTGGATTTTCCTTTCCTGTCTCCATCTGTTCTGTTTCTGGCCCAGTTGTTTTCTCTTTTCCTTCTTGGCCTTCTGTGTTACTGTTTTGCCTCATGCTTGTCTTTTTCTTTCTGTATTTCTGTCTCCTGACCACCCAAAACACTTCAATACTCCGGAAGATGCAAAAATGACAAATTCCTCATTTTCTTTGTCTTTAAACACTATATTCAGATCTTCATCCCTGTTGTTTAAGATCATGTACACAAATCTCCTGTAGGACAAGATGTGCTTCATCTCGGGGTCTTTATAGCCTGTTGTAATCGGTTTTATCTCAGACACTGGTTTCCCCAAATCGGCTACTGAGGGGAAAAACTTTCAACATCACCGACGATTAGCTTAACTACCGCTAAGGTGTAACTCCTCTACGGTGCACGCGACAGTCGGGTAACAGTTTAAACCCTTGCTGCCGCGTCAGGTTTGTCTAAACTATGACGCCGAAAGCAAGGAATGTAGGCTACAACGTCTCTCTCTCTCTCACACACACACACACACACCACTCTATGCTCACTCGAATCACACAACATACAACATAAAAAAAACAAAACAATAAAGATAGAGTTTTCACTCACACCTTCACTACATGCGCCGCCTACGCGCACAGAGAGGGAGAGAGAGAGGGAGGGGCAGAGAGATGGACAGAGAGAAGACTTCACAGGACAGACACTTCACGGCTCAGGACAGCATATGAGGAGCTTCAGCTACACGGTGAGGATCTTTTATCTGTCTAATTAAATATAATGAAGCAAAATGAACAATTCATGTGAATAAAATCTGGTGAAAGTCTATATTAATATTACAGATGGTTATTTAGATATAATATCTAATTCCTAGTTCCAGCTTGGTCGTGTTAGTTTACATCAATAACAGGGTTTATTTAAAGAGTCTCACAGTCAATGATCACAGAATTTGTGGATTTAAAACTTTTAACCTTCTAGTCCTTATATTAGTCCAGTATTGTGTTCGGGGAAAAGTGTGTACACCGGACTATGAGATGTTAACGATCTCTTTTAGACCATTTTATCTCCCGGGAGTTTTACAGATTGGTCCGAGTGTTGATGCTGCAGTTGAAAGAATAGCGGAAGGTTTTAACGACGCGCTCGCGCTCAGCAGATCAACCTGTTTTAATTACCGGCGATTTTAATTCATGTGACTTGACTAAGTATCTGTACACTGTTCAACTATATGTGGACTATTGACCGGATTATTGATCGCTGCTACGGAAATATTTCTAATGCATATAAAGCGATATGTAGGGATGCTGTAGGGAAGTCTGATCACAACGTCATTTAATTCCTCTCATGTATAAGACTCCGGTGAAGAGAGTGAAGAATGGTACTAAACAAATCCAAGTTTGGTCAGAGAGCTGGAAAGAACAACTGAAGGACTGTTTTGAGGAAACTGGGACATTTTTTTTCAATCCTCTCAGGATGCTGATGAACTTACAGACGTTATTTACGTCGTACATTAAGTTTTGTTAAGATTCTGTGTCCGTCTTTAAGACTGTGAAAGTTTGCTTTCTGCTCTGGTGATAGAGGATTACTGTGTGAGAAAAGGACACAGCTGAGGGGGAAATTCTTTTTGAATAATATGATTTAAAAAGTAAGATTGAGGCTAATTTTCTAACTGGTAATAATGTAAGAGGTCTGGGACGGACTTAATACATTAATGGGCAGGCCTAATAAAAGGGATGATAGTTCTGTAAGTAATGGTCAAACTTTTATTAATGATTTGAATAAATCTTATTGCAGATTTGACACTATGGATGGCAAGATAGAATGTGATGAGATTGAAGAGGCTGATGTGTTAGCGAGTCTTAGGAAATTAAATCCCAACAAGACAACCTGCCCAGATGGTTTGAAAGCCCGTCTTCTTAAAGACTGTGCCCCTCAATTAAAGGGAGATGATGCAGATGATATGGCCTTAGTTGGCCTACTGGATAAAACTGACCCTGCACTGGACATGAACTACTTAGAGTATATTAAAGATTTTGAAACATGGTGTTGTTTTAATCAATTAGAAATCAATGTGGCCAAGACAAAAGAAATAATCATGGGCAAAAAACTAGACATGAAAACTGAAAAAAATTTACTTAAGGGACAAGAAGCTGAGATTGTGGAAAGTTTTAAATATCTTGGATTGATTCCAGACTCCCAGATGAGTTTTACTGATTATACAGAGTACATTTTTAAAAGAGTTTCACAGCGACTTTTTCAGTGGTCTTTACCTTCCACCAGATCCTGTGGCACTGGGCCACCATTTGGTCTGCCGAATGTATATAAGTATATATTCACAATTACAAGCTAATCCCTGCACTTTTCCCTTGTTTATATTTGCCTTTTTATTTTTTTTTATTTCCCATCCTGTCATCACTCCCTACCCAGTCACACACTTCCTCTATCTTCTCCTGTCCACTACATTTCCTATCCACTACTCCTGTGGATAACGGGCCGGACCCGGTACCACCCGTAACAGAAACCTATCTACTTATTCGTTTCAGCTTGTCTTTTGTCATTTGCTCAAAACTCGGTATTTTAAATGATTAAATATTTCAATATTTATTAACATCACTTCATAAATATCACATATTTTGGTTGAATGTTATAAAAATTTTAATGTGACTTTTGTATGTGTTTTTCTGTTGTAGGAGATGAAAATCAACATTTCAGCTAAAAACAGGAGCGATGTCTTTGCCCCAATCTTTAACAACATCACAGGAAGGTTCACTGTTAATTGTGTCACCAACAATAAGGGTAAGAGGTCTGGAGCAGAATCAGGGCTGAAATTATTGTGGAGCTTCAGGAAATATACCTTCACTAACACAGATATAGGCTCGCTGTAAATAAAGAGAAGTTTAGTTTGGGATAGATTATTATTTATTATCTGGGTTTATCAGGATGTCAGAGAGTTCTGGTTGGATAGATTTATAGATCTCAACCTTTACTCATTTATTTTTATCACTTATGGAAATAGTCTGGTTTTAAGACCAAAGACCTCTGATGTCTACAATCTGTACAGAATTCTGTCACATACACAGGAAACATATCAAAAGTTTCACTCAGTCGCTTTGTGTTTTACATTCTGCACAGTCTAGTTTAACCTCACCAACATCCCTCATTTCTGTATTTTGTAAATTGTGATTTAAAACTCCAAAAGAATCTCATAAAATGATTCAGTGGCTAAAAGAGAACAAAAAGAGCGCAGGATGAGTCATGATACAGCACCACTGGTGCAGAGAGGGTTAAAGACTGTGGTTTGAACCATAAACAGTAACACAACTCGTTAGCCAATGAGCCACAGCTGCTTCATTAAAGTGTTTACCAGGGATAGAGTTTGAACCAATAAGAACATGCAGCTCATGGATCTGAACCCCAACACTTTCATCATTCGGTCATCCTGATGCTGGGTTTTTACCTGTTTGGGGTTCAGTGTGTAGATTGATGTACAAAAATAAATTAAAGCATTTTAGTGTAAAGCTCCAACATAACAAAATGTTCTGATACGTTCTGAATGCACTGTACAGTCCATACAACATACAAAGAAGTACTGTACACTACCTAGTGTTCCTGGTGCACCTCACACATTGAGCTCACATTGACTTGGAGGAGTTGGTCGTATTGTTCCAGCTGATGTTGAATAATCTGCATCTCTCCATTTACAGTAGACCTGAATATTAAGAACATCGGTGTGGAAACAGCTGAACCTCGGTCTCAGGTAAGATTTAGACAGAATGTAGAATAAACTTTACCACAATGTAAATGTCCATGACCAGGGGCAGTTCTAGGATTTAGAAAAAAAAACCTGTCGTATATCCATCTATAAAAAACAAGCATGTCTTTGAATGTCATTTGACTGATTTGTGTGTGTGCTTTATTAAATTTGTAAGTGTGAGCACTAGTCAGAATTTTCCAAATGTAAACATTACAATCTTGAGTTAGAAATTTTTCATTTGTAAATCAATACTCAATTACTTCAGTTTGCAAAGAATAAGCAAACTAGCGAATCGAATTATGAGCTACTGTATATGATTAACTAAAATTAATTTTGGTAGACTTTGATAACACTGAAAGCAGGACAGGCTAACAAGGTAAAAACATTAACCATCTTTGCGGCTTTCCGCCCACTAACGTTATAGATAAGTGCCTCCAGCTCTGACTGCGCGTGCACGCTGCGCGTACCTGAGCTTCTCCGCTCAAATAAAGTAGACAGCTGATGACGCACTATTGAAAGACTACAACGCACGCGCATAAAAGCAAAATAAAAAAATTCGCTATTGGATTAAACTGATAAATAATTTTCTTTCCCATCGACGACATGTCCTGCATTTTAACATAAATTTTATTTTTTATTTTTGACAGTAAAAATTTTACTTCTAGTTTTAGGGTGGCTGAGATCACAGACAGGGGGCTGGAGACACCCTAAAAAAGGGCTAGAACCGCCCCTGTCCATGATTCTGATTAAAGCTGAACTGATACAGAGGTTGAAGATCAGCTGACTGAATGTTGTGATATACAAAAGCTGTCGTTTGTTTCTCCTCCTTTTTGATGGAGGGTTTAATTTTTTTCTATTCCTCTGATCAGAGATGTGATATTTCTGTTTGGGACGGAAGCAGCCTTTGTTCTCCAGTCGCTCACAACTGCAGATTAACTCTGACGATCAACTATTACAGTCAGAATGATGGTTAGTGTCGAAGTCTAAGATATTATTCTGATCATCAAATCTATTTCTAACGTACATCAAATGTGTCACAGCAGATTTTTAATAAAGATTTATAAAGTGTTGATGTGAAACTTTTCCCTTTAATTTTATAAAGGCATCAAGTCAACAGAACATCAGCTTATTTCTATAAAATATAGTTCACAGTGACAGATAACACTTCCATTTTTTATCTGTGTTTTTTCTTCCTTTAGTTCTGGAGAACTTTAATAGTGAAGAAACAGCAGAATCTGAGGCTCAGGTAAGATTTACACAACAAGCTGTAATAAAGTGTGAAAGATGATTGGAGTTATAATGAATATCGTCACGGCTGTGATGCGGCTGCACACTTTACACGACAGATCAACAAACAGTAAATGAATATAGAGCTAGTGTTCAGTCCAGTGTTCAGTAACGGATCAGTAATGTAGTGTACTGCTGGTTCAATGTAATGTCGTCATTAACAGTTTATTCTCTCTGATTTGTGTGTTTTCTGTTGTTCAGAAGCTCGTACCACCGATGGGAGCTCCAGCACCTGGAGAACTGGTCGTTAATATTTCTGCTGTTAACGGAAGCAGTATTTACTCTCCAGTGTTTAACAACTGCACAGGATCTCTGACCATCAACTTTTTTCAGGTTAGTGTGGATTTGTGGTGCATTAAACCAGAACTGGAGATACAATAGTTGAGGAACCCAGTGAGAAACTAACTCTCCTGAGAAATACATACAAGTTAAAGTTGGGGAAACTGATGACTTTATCTTATTTATACCACTGATTTGTTACCCGATTTCATCAGGTCATGAGAAGAAAGCGTTGTCTCCACCAAGAAAGTCTGCTACAAGAAGACGACCGACAGGAAGCTGCAAGAGAAAAACCTGAGAAGGTGTGGGGTAGAATGAGGAGCATTACTACAGCTCGTCTCCTCTCACACCTAGGAAGAGACCATCACCATCACCCCCTCCCCATATCCCCATCCAGCTCAGTCATCACCCTCATGACCTTCCAAGTGAGAAGGCAGCTCATGAAGACCTGGATTAACATCACTAGAGGACCAGACATCATCTCCATGGGGCTAAAGGGGCTAACTGACAGGAACATTTCTGCATCTTTTGGCTTCTCACTGAGGCTAAAGAATGTGACTAATATCTGCAGGACGTTCTGGAAATTCCCCGAACCCAAGAAAGGACATCGCAGCACTCAAACCTGTGGCCTAAACATGACATGTAATGAGGACCCTCGAGAGCCTGGTTCTGCAGCTCCTCGGGCCCCTGGTACAGGACGGTCTGCACTACAGTTCAGAGAAAATGCAAGAGTATTTATTTATTTATTTATTTATTTATTTTTGACCAAACGTTTCTTTTCATGCTTTTTAATTCTGATGTCACAATGAATTAAAATTCTGACTGTAAATACAGTACACTAAAAACTATGGAATGCACTTCAATGACAATATTAAATCTAAAATAAGCGATTAATCATTAGTAATTGATTAACGAGATTCATTCATGAATTAAATATCGATCGTTAAAACATCCATATTGTGATTTCAGAACTTTGATTAAATGTCTTGTGGCTTTAAGTTGTGTGTTAAGATGAAATGTCAGACACTGTAATCAGTGGCGGATCCAGAGGGGTGTCCTGTCCAGGGTGGCACTGAAGGCCCCTGACATCTGATTGGCCACCCCGAATTTTAATTTGATAGCATTGGAAGTTTGGTGCTGATTGACATCTCATTTCACCTGACTTTTGGTCGCGGCGCCGCTCAACATTTCAAATCCATCAATCGATGACAAGGAAGAGTTGAGAGCTAGAGAAGAATACTGTAATGTTGCACTCCTTGAAAAGGGGATAAAATACATATTAATAAAAAGAGACACGGACTCGTGCTGTTGTCTGTGTACTGAGCTGTATTGGCTGTGACACACAGCATAGCTGGAGTCAGCTACTCCCGGCAGCCTTTGAGTTCCCTCTACTGGACACTCCTTGAATTACATTTTTAGTTAACCAACAGACTTAGAACAATAATAAACATCACATTAAGTTAATTATATTGATCTTTTTAAACCACTACAGTAACATCAAATTTCGGTAAGTTTTGAAATTAAACATCAGGATTAGTTTTCCAGAAAAATATTTAAAAGTTACGTCGCTATATAAATTGACGTTAGACGCTATTAAGAGATTAATCAGACAAGAGAGATCGGTTCGTTCCCCACTTTAGCCATAATATACATAATATACCTAAAGTTGCCCTGGCCACCTCATGTATAAAACTCTAGTTCCGCCACTGACTGTAATATTCTTGGGTGCAGCACACATGAGGAAACGGAGGAAAGATATTAATCATGTGTTCAATACAACATCGCCCTCTGCTGGACAACTTTGTTTATAACATCCACATTACTACAGACACAAAATAAAACATTAAATGCAACATGATGTGCTGGATCAGTTATTTTCATGTGCTGCTGAATCATTAATGTGGAATTATACAGTATTATACAGTACAATTAAATTACATTTGCTGTGATTATTGTGGTAATTACGGCCAGCATTATTCATGCAGTAATATATTGACAAATGTTATTATACGCTTGTAAATTTTCTCTTGCTTTTGTGGTGCAATGTTAGGTTTGTTGTATTGACTAAACTCAGATGAATTAATTAATTTAAATGAATTCATCATGGAGAAGTACATGACATCCGATACCAGCTACATCGATGATGCGACCGTCTCAAAGACCATCACCACACGCATAAAATCAAAGGCCGTGGATGACCAGTTGTGTGTGCCACTGAAGACCAGAGACTTCACCTTCAGAGCAGGTAAAAATGTGGCCTTAAAAACAGAAAGGGCCAAACTGTCCTGATCCATCAGAGCGGCAAAGCACAATTCCACACACTCACTTCCAGGACAGCGGCGACACCCAGTGTATGTGTCAGAGCATCCAGGTGATCACTTACTACAGGGCAACTTCACCTGCCCGTGACAGCGATGCCTCCCTCCCAGATGCCCCGAGCAAGTTTTCTGCCAGTTTGAGGCACAGAAACACGTCACAGCAAGGAGGACTCTGGGTTCCTTATACACTATAAACATAAAGTCTTTAACACGCTATGTAGTGCAATACATGTCTCCACTAGGGAGTATAACCCTTGTCATGTGACCATAGAGAAAGATAATGGAACAACAGATCAGTCAGGTCACGTCTTATCACGTCACCATGGCCCTGAACAAAGAAATGACATTTCGCTCCAACATGCACGAGCTATACAGATGTACATTTTTTATATTGTTGTGTTCCACATTTTTATTTAATAATAATTAGTATATAGTATATAATAACAATTATATTCAGTTGAGTTGGAAGGCTATGAATGGTTTGAGGTGGTAAAGACACTAACAGTAGTGGATGTTTGAAGCTGGTGAGGATTACTGACTGTTCCAGGGAGAGTTTGAACATCCTGCTGCTGAGTGCAGGCGCCAAGGGGACCAACCTGAGAACCGTCTGGTCCTGCTGCCTTAAAGAGATCAAACTGGCCACGTTCCTGTTAGAGGTCTTGGTGCAGAGCAGAAATAAAAGTCAAGTTTAACAAATGTGTTTCTGTGTATAAGGCTGTGTGTGTGAGAGAGAGAGAAAGTGTGTGTGGGGGGGTGCATGTGTGTGTTGTGTGTGTGTGAGAGAGAGAAAGTGAATGTGTGTGGGTTGTGTGTGTGGGTTGTGCGTGTGTGTGTGCATGCGTGTGTGCACGTGTGTGTGTGTGTGTGTGTGTGTGTGCGGGTGTGTGTGTGCATGTATGTGTGTGTGTGAGAGAGAGAGAGAGAGAGAGAGAGAGAGAGAGAGAAAGTGTGTGTGTGTGAGAGAGAGAGAGAGAGAGAAAGTATGTGTGTGGGGGGTGGGTTGTGTGTGTGGGGGTGGGGGGTCTTGTGTGTGTGTGTGTGCGTGTGTGTGAGTGTGTGTGTGTTTGTGTGTGTGAGTGTGTGTGTGAGTGTGTGTGTGCGTGAGTGTGTGTGCGTTGGTGCGGCCGGATTATGAGGACAAATGACCTGAATACGTACCGGCACTATGAGGACACACCGTAATTATGAGGACAGTGCCGATGTCCTCATAATTCGAGCAGTGTAGCATGACTCATGAGGGTGTGCTGAACCTCCTCCCGCGTTTTCTTTAGAAGTCCTCATAACTCGGTTGTACCAGTTTTTGAGTGTGTCCAGTGTATGTTCCGAGTGTATAATTTCCCGCCATCGTAAATTTGCTGCTATCGCAGCTCATTAAAATTTCAGCCAATCAGTTCATGTCGTGGTGTGAAATCCTCGTCAGCGATTGGCTGCGGTTAATGTCCGTCAAAGTCAGCGCTGCGTGGGCGTGGTGCGGAATCCTCGTCAGCGATTGCCTACATTGAATGTCAGTCAAAGTCTGTGCAAATCACCTGCAGACGCGACGTGTGGTGGAGAAATTAATTCTAATTAAGTTAATTAGCTGAATTCCAGTGAACTTCACCACTGAAGAGTGTCACGTGCTCATGTTAAAGGTAAGTAATTGTTTATTTACTCTGTACTTATAGTTCTGTGCAATGATTGACTCGGATGGTGTTGTAAACTAACTTTAATTTGTCTGCGCATGTCGGCTACACAAGCTAATTAGCAATTAGCACATAAAACTGCGTCTGAGCTTTAATTGGTTTTTAGGTGCAACATGCGAAAAATTACAATAATTTTGTATTATTTAATTAGTTTTTTGTACAAATGAAATTCACCAGTTGTTTATAGAAATAATAAAGTGTCCATGAAGAATATTCTTGTTGTCATGAATGCTTGAGTGAATTAATTTACAGCAACAGTTTATTTGAAATTTATAAGTAATTTTAATGCAAAATTTATCATTCTTTACTATGTTATCATGATAGTTTTTCAGAGTTGAGTGAGTGAATTTATAGTATTCATTTAAAGTATATAATATATAGTGTGAGACATAAAATGAGTTACATTTGTATTATTTACTATATTTTACATTGTAAATTGTATATTTAGAGAAACAGACTTCTCAACAGTCTGACAATAATGTACTGATATAACATATGATACTGAAATACTGATATACAGTAATCATGTTCATCTTGCTTGAATACCGTTATTACCTGAAATATGGACATTAATTTGACATAACATCTGATAACAACTTTACTTTAATCGTAAAGTAGCATCATTTTTTCTGTAAAATGTCTTTGAAATTATATGTATGGAAAGTGCTATACAAATAAACATTAAATGAATGAATAACTAGAAGTTATAAAGGCCACATACTGGATTTTTTTCAGTCAGAATGGTAAGAAAAAAGAGAGTGAAACCTGATCAGGATGCAAAAGAAACAATCATATCAGGCAAAGACAAAGCCTTCATTGAGGGACGAGAAATTGACACATTTAAAGGTAAGTTGTGTGTCACAAATAGTACTTTGACATTCACACATCTTACCCCAGGATGAGCCACATATTTTGCATACATGTTGTCGTATTTAATTTATAGTTTACAGAGAATAGTGTAACCAAAACCATAGGGTTGAAATAATGGTGAATGCTTGACTGTTTTTCAATTCCCTGTTTTTTTTTATCCTCATTTACTGCACCTCATAACTATCCATTCTTTTACAGGATTTGAAAGAATAAGTTGGTTAATTGTATAACAAATGGGTAAACTTGATATTTTTTTCCATTGTTAGGGAGGGGTGTGTTTGCTCTGGAACATATTGAACCATCCACTTTTGTAGTTGAATACCGTGGGATTCTCTCTCAAAGTAAACATGTTAAAGATTTTCAAAGCAACTACTTGTTTGACTTTACATGGAATGGAACATCTTATTGGTAAGTTGGCTGTTGTTTGGGTTCTATTTTTAATTTTTTTTGTTTCTATTTAAATTATTTTTTTTATATATAAAATATATATTGTTTTTATCTTTTGTTTGCTGCACAATTTTTCTCTCAGCGTTGATGCTTCCAAAGAGGACGGAACACTTGGACGACTGGTGAATGATGATCACAGAAATCCAAACTGTAAAGTAAAGACAATAATTGTAAATGGAACACCACACCTGTGCCTGTTTAGTATTAGAGATATCTTTCCAGGTGAGGAGGTAACTTACAACTATGGGGATTCTTCTTGGCCATGGCGTTCAAGGGTGAGTATGTGCGCTTTAACATAACTTTTAATTTAAACAATCCATGTTGTAGTGTGTTATGCATTAAATTTATTTCTTCAGTTTTTAGTGAAGCACATAACTCCATGTATGCTGTGTGCACTACAAAGCTGTTAATGGCAGTAGATATTTACACTGGTTATTATTGTGAATGCTAAAATGAGTTGACTACTTGGCTAATATTATTCTCACTGTTGTACCTCTCTTTCTCTCGTTTACAGGAATTATGTGACGAGACATCGGTGGAATTGAGCAAATGCAGTGTGCAAACATCCACACCAGAGAAAGAGAACGTAAGTCAGCATATTTTGCACCAAAGCAAGGTACTCATACTTTGCTGCATAGTACCAAAACATACAATGCACCAAAACAAGCATTCGATTGGATTGTATTTCAAAGTGTAAACACTCATGCAGTCGAATGCATTCCAACAGCCACTAAAGACCAGCTACTCTCTGCCTATTGACCCAACACGTGATCCTAATGGGACGTCTTGAGAGAACGTGCACCAATGCAAGATACACTTACTTTGCAGCATAGTACTAAAACATACAAATTGCAATACAAATTGTAGTTGCTATCCATGTCCTTTTCAGTTGCTTGCTTTTCTCTAACCCTAGCCTGCTTGTGATCGGCCATGTAACGATGGTTAATTCATTCATTAGAACTTGTGCATCACACTGAGCACTAGAATTAGTTGTGTTGACTTGACTACAGCAATGTTTGTTCAATTTTGACTGTATAGAAAATTTCCACGAAAGAAAGTCACTGTGTGAAGTTTACATATAAAGTTGATATAATAAACCAACTTTTTTTGTTTAATTTTTTTTTTTTTATCTTTCTATGCATAATAGTACCTGGTATTGGTATTAGCTGTATTGTTCAAAATTCAACTTTTTTCACTGTCCATTCTATTGCTTTGTCATATTTTCATTTAAAGCTAGGGTGAGCAATGGGTTTTTAAACATTTTTGTTAAAGTTGGGTTCTGAAGTTCCAATTGTGTACCACTTTTTTTACATTTAGGAAACAAAACAAGGATGGAGTTGACCCAGGATGAGGCAGAGAGTTCCAATGGTATACAATATTTATATATATATATATATATATATATATATATATATATATATATATATATATATATATATATTATTTACATGTACAGTATTGTACGTGTGTGCCATCCTGTTCATGTTGCTCAGCATACAGGTGAAAACTAGTCTCAGTTCCTGTCTACTGATATATTTCAAACAGTTTGGTGGTAGAGCTGGAGTACATTTTAAGTATTTCTTTTTACCTTGGGAAAAAGAAAAATGGATGAAGCGGAGAACTCCAGAGGTATTTCAACATTTGACCATATTAATAGTTCATTCCAAGAAAAAAAAAAATGCTGTGTGTGTGTATATATACATATGTATCTATTTGTTTATTTATAATATTCTTATTTATATATTTATATTTTAAATACATTTTAATTTATTTATTCATATTTTTTGTCCAGAGGCCAAATCAAGGAGAACTGTGAAAAGGCCATGGAGCCCAAATGAAGTGAATGCTGTCATGAAGTATTTCAAAGCACATATTTTAAAGGGAAGCCTCGCAACAAAGGCAGAGTGTGAGCAGTGCAAAACTGCAGAGGACCCTGTTCTTAGAGAAAGAACGGTACAGAATATAAGGGATTTCGTGAGGAACCGAGGTTTGCAGTTTAAAAAGAAAAATTCTTAGATCCGGATTGGTGTCACCATCCATCAATGTGTATATGGCTTTTGTTGTTTTTTGTTGATCCATTGAATTCACAAGTTGACACTGTTAGCAGTTTTACACATTTACAGGTAAACAAATAAAAGCATTTTTTGTATAGACAGTTCAGCAATTTGGCTTTATTTCCACTGGTACTGTGGTGTTGATGTAGTTTTAAAGCACATTCAATGATCCATCTTATTCAGATAAACTTCAGTCTCATCGATGAGGCATTTTTATTTTACCTTTTACCTTTTATTAATTCATCTATTTAGACTTCAATTGGTCTACTTTGAAGTATACATTTTTGCTGATTTTTGACCTTGTTCGAAAAGGTTCGTTTTCAAAATTCGCATTTTGCAGCAGCACACTAGCAGTGTCCTTAAATCTCTTCACTGTAGATGATTTGGTTTAATGTTGTATTAAGTTTGACTCTAGTTCAAATTTTGTGTTTTCTTCAACATTTGAAGCAAAAGAATTAGCATACGTTGGAAGTATTAAAGAAAGGCCTGTTCTTAAGAATCTAGGAGACAAATGCGTGTTTTATGGCCTTGCATACCAATGTTGTACTGTTTTCTGGGTTAGCTAGATGTGTACGCATGGGGTAAACATAGCAATGTCCAGTTTAACCCAGATTGTCCTCTTAACTACAGGTTAGTTAAGTGTGTGTGATGTCCTGTAAAACCCAGATTGTTCTCATAGCTATGGGTTAGGGGTGTATATTCAATTCAATTCATTTGTATAGCACTTTTAACAATTTCCCATTGTCTCAAAGCAGCTTTACAGAAGTATAGAAACAGAAGAGAGAGAGAGAAAAAAAATAAATATATAAGAAGAAAAAGTAAGAATAAAAATAAGTGAGTATATACAGTACAATTAAAATTTATTTAAAATAGATCAACTTAAAATTTAAAATACTATATATCTATCCCTAATGAGCAAGCCGGAGGCCATCCTCATTTGGGTGACACTCTACAGTAAATAGTGTAAATGTAAATAATGTCCTTTCTACAACAGTTTATAATAGTGCAGCCAAGAGCTCCTGAGGAACTAATGGGTCATCGTAAACTCTGAGTTCAGCACAGACCTGATTGCTGATAAAGACCAGACCATACAGCTGACTGACACAACATTGGTTCAAAATGGTGTATGTGTGATCTGTTAAACCCAGATTGTCCTCATAACTATGGGTTAGTTAGGGGGTGTATGTGTGTGTGTGTATTGTCCTGTTAAACCCAGATTGTCCTCATAACTATGGGTAGGTTAGGGTGTGTATGTGTATATTGTCCTGTTAAACCCAGATTGTCCTCATAACTATGGGATAGTTAGGGGGTGTATGTGTGTGTATTGTCCTGTTAAACCCAGATTGTCCTCATAACTATGGGTTAGTTAGGGTGTGTGTATGTGTGTGTGTGTGTGTGTATTGTCCTGTTAAACCCAGATTGTCCTCATAACTATGGGTAGGTTAGGGTGTGTATGTGTATATTGTCCTGTTAAACCCAGATTGTCCTCATAACTATGGGATAGTTAGGGGGTGTATGTGTGTGTATTGTCCTGTTAAACCCAGATTGTCCTCATAACTATGGGTTAGTTAGGGTGTGTGTATGTGTGTGTGTGTGTGTGTATTGTCCTGTTAAACCCAGATTGTCCTCATAACTATGGGTTAGTTAGCGTGTGTGTGTGTGTGTGTATGTAATGTCCTGTTAAACCCAGATTGTCCT
>NC_083470.1:26504962-26509962 GCF_030014155.1 Tachysurus vachellii | reverse complement strand
CAGTCAGCAGAAGATATTGTCATTGTTGGTTGTGGTGGCCATCGTGTTGCCCCTACTGCAGTCTATGATCTTAAAGCTACAGTGTATGGCTGCTCCATGATAATTCCTGCTTTAGTTGTACCTGGGCAGACCGAAGAAATGATTTTGGGCACAAATGTCATAAAGAGACTTCTGATGCAACTGAGAGAAACTGACGGTCACTGGAGGCTCATGTCTAAGTCAAGTAACAATGAGAGTGATGAGTGCTGTATGTTTCTGTCTCTTTTCTCAAATGCTGAAAGATGGAGAGGTGAATCCATACCAAAAAAAGTCGGTACTGTAAAGTTACAAAGGAGTGTGACGTTAGAGAAACAAACAGAACATCTGGTTTGGGGTAAGCTACCTCAGTCTTCTGTCTTGTCAGTGGGCAGCACTGTTATTGTGGAACCGACCGAATCCAGATCAAGACCAAGACAAATACTGGTCGGGAGGGTTATAACACCGCTATTGGGAGATGGTTCTATCCCCTTAAAAGTCATCAACCCCACTAATCACCGAGTTGTGTTGAGGAGAAATGCGAAAATAGCTGACATGTCACCTTGTATTGCTGTGCAAGATTTACCGCTGCCGAAACAGATTCAGTCAAATTTGCAGTGTACCGAGGAATCCTCACCATCTAGATCCAGTGAAGAGATGAAGCGTGTCTTGAGTGATTTGAACCTTGGCGATCTTGACGTGGAATCATGTGAAGTTTCAACTCACTGGAAAGATAAGCTGTTGCAAATTATTGAGAAGTATGACTCAGTTTTCTCAAGAGACAAAATGGACTGCGGAGAGGCTAAAGGCTTTGTCCATCGTATTAACCTCACTGATGACAGACCCTTCCGTTTTCCATACAGGCGTATACCACCAAGCCAGTATGCTAAACTAAGGACAGCATTAAATGAGATGGAGGAAAAAGGAATCATTCGCAAGTCACATAGTGACTATGCTTCCCCACTCGTACTAGTTTGGAAAAAGAATGGAGATCTCAGAATCTGCACTGATTTTAGGTGGTTAAACGCAAGGACTGTCAGGGACGCCTACCCTTTACCACACCAGTCTGATGTGTTAGCTGCATTAGGAGGCAACACCTTTTTCTCAACCATGGATCTTACCTCAGGGTATTATAATGTCCCTCTAGAAGAAGAACACAAAAAGTACACTGCATTCTCTTCCCTATTTGGACTTCATGAATATAATAGGCTTCCCCAGGGTCTTTCTAATAGCCCAGCCACTTTCATGAGAATGATGATGTCTATCTTTGGAGATGAAAATTTCAGCAGCGTTCTCTGTTTCCTTGATGATTTGATGGTGTTTGCCTCCTCTGAGTCAGTAGCCCTCAAACGTCTTGAATTGGTTCTCTTGAGGTTGTCGCATCACAACCTAAAGTTGGCTCCAAAGAAATGTTGTTTCTTGAGACGTTCTGTGAAATTCCTTGGCCACATTGTATGTGAATAAGGGATTAAGACTGACCCTAGTAAAGTTGAGGCAATTAACAGTATTCAGGCTTCTGATCTGATGGAACCTGATGGAAAAACACCATGCCAGAAAAAGATCAGATCCTTTCTTGGAATGGTCCTATATTATCAGCATTTTATTGAAGGATGTTCTGCAAAAGCAAAGCCTCTATTCAAGTTGACATCAGGTTCAGTAAAACAGTCTCCTGCCACAAAAGGACGCAAGCCAAGAAAGAAAGTTAGTTACCTCAAACTTTCCCCAGCTGACTGGACGGTTGATTGTGAAGAAGCTTTGCACACCCTAAAACTAGAATTAACGAAAAATGTAACACTAGCTCACCCAGACTTTGACCGACCTTTCGTTTTGGCTGTCGATGCATCTTTCGATGGAGTGGGAGCTGTATTGTCGCAGGTTCTGGAGGGTGAAGAGATTGCCAGACCTGTAGACTTCGCAAGTAGAACTCTGTCTCGCTCACAAATGAACTATCCATCTTACAGATTAGAGTTCTTTGCCTTAAAGTGGGCTATCTGCGAAAAGTTTAGCCATTGGCTGAGAGGATGGCACTTTACAGCATGGACCGACAATAATCCTCTAACATATATTCTGACAAAACCTCGACTTGATGCATGCGAGCAGCGATGGGTGGCCAAACTTGCTTCTTACAATTTTGATCTGAAGTATGTCCCAGGAACGAAAAATGTTGTCGCGGATGCTCTGAGTCGTGAGCCATTTGTCCAGTCTTGCATAAGTCATCGCCTTATCACTGAACCGTACTTATCCCTTCTGAAGGATGTCCGTGGCGTAGTTGACAACACTGTTCAAGGTGCTTTCAAGTACACTAGTAATCAGCAGGTGGTGCAGAGGGATGGCAAAGGTTCTTGTGACTCTACCAGTGTTGGACTCTTGCCTTCAGGTTCTTCTGGGAGCCAGGAAGTTTCTGCAGTGTTGGCAGCACACACTACTGGGGGTTTGAGTGAAGTATTAGGGACAGTGCCAGCCATCTCACAACCTCAACAGTTTAGTCCTCCTTTGCAACACAGCAATATCGTGCTTGAACAGGAAAGAGACAGTGCCTTGTGTCGGGTTTTGTTCTATATTGAAAGATGTCAGAAACCATCTAAGAAAGAACAATCAAAGGAATCCACAAGTGTGCGGAAATTGTTGAAACACCGTGATAAACTGGTTGTCTGTAATGGCGTGCTTTATAAGGTGAAAAGAGATCCAAAGTTGAACAAGAAACTCTACCTGTTTGTGGTACCCGTCTCATTGAAAACGCAAGTTCTCCATGGAATCCATGATGCCGCAGGACATCAAGGACGTAGTAGAACACTGTCACTTGCGAGACAACGATTCTTCTGGATTGGAATGAAAAAAGATATTGATGATTATGTGAAGAATTGTCATCGGTGTGTGGTTGGTAAAACCTCAGAGCCCAATTCTTGTGCCCCATTAGGGAGCATCCGAACATCAGAACCGCTTGAGTTGGTTTGCATCGACTTTTGGTCAGCAGAAGTCAAAGAAGGAAAGTCGGTAGACGTACTGGTTGTGACGGATCATTTTACAAAAATGGCCCATGCATTTCCATGCCAAAATCAGTCAGCCAAACAGGTTGCGAAAAGACTCTGGAATGACTTCTTTCTGGTCTATGGATTCCCCAAAAGAATTCATTCTGACCTGGGGGCTAATTTTGAGAGCAAGCTTATCAGGGAACTATTGACCATGGCAGGTGTAGACAAATCACACACAACACCATACCACCCCATGGGTAACGGCATTGCTGAGAGGTTCAATAGGACTCTTGGAAACATGATCAGGACATTGCCTCCTAAAGTTAAATCAAAATGGCCACAGATGCTACAGCAACTTACCTTCTGTTACAACTGCACAGAACATGAGACAACAGGTTTTGCGCCATTCTTTCTTATGTTGAATGAGTTCCTCGTCTCCCAATTGATGTCCTGTTTCAAAATGTGCTTCTTAATGAAGATGTGGTGGACTACAAAGATTTTGTGTCCAAGCTGAAGAAAGACTTGCGTGAAGCAGCACACATTGCAAGGATGCACACACTGAAAGAACAGGAACGGCATGGCAGACTTTACAACAGAAAGGTGAAAGGCTGTCCACTGGCTGTTGGAGACAGAGTGTTGGTTGCGAACAGAGGCGAAAAGGTAGAAGAAAAGTTTCTGACAAATGGGAGTCATCTCCATATGAAGTCACTGCGGTGTATCCTGATATCAATGTTTACAAGATTCGAGAAATCAACTCTGACAAAGTGAGGATAGTCCATAGAAATCTTTTGTTATCTGTGAACTTCCTACCAGTTGATGAACACCAGGAATCAGATCGAAATGATGTGAATGATGAAATTGATCTTCAGGAAAACAAAGTTGATCGTGATGACAGAACTGCAAACTGGATATTAAGTAATACTGATGGTTTTGATAAGGAGGATGAATGTACGAACTGTACAGACTCACCTGACGTGTCAGATTGTGTGTCAGAGATACTGGACTCGGCAAGCACTGATGCTGGGAACCAGCAGAACAGAAATGATGCCAAAGGTCAAGGAGGTCAAGACTTTAACTCAACTCAGGGAGAACAAGTCAAGGATGAAGCTATCCATGATGAGGGGTCTGTGGTTTGCACACAGCCAAGGCAGGCAGAGGCTGCAGTAACTCGCACTAGACTTGGCAGAGTCATTAAGCCTACTAAAAGACTGATTTATGACATGAACAAACAACACATAGACAGTTCAGACTCTACAGTGAGTTCTTTTGTTTATCTATTTAGAAGCATTTTCACTTAGTGTTACAGTGTAAAGTGTTTGATGTCATACAAAGTTGAGAACACGGAAACGAACTGATATAGAGATTGAAATTCGATTGAGTTATTACATGATGGAATTTTTGAGGTGTAACAGGCATCTCTTTAGTCTACTTTCAGACTGGGGTTAGGCGCCTCCCTTGTCTCTAGGTACTTCTTATTGAAGAATCTTTTGATTGACAGATAATCATACTCGTTGAGTTTTTATTCTCTTCTTTATTCAGTGACCACATGATGTGGGAGTTCCATACCCTTTTTTTTTCTATCTTTCTTCACTGTTGTTTTAATTCTTGTTGTTGTTTGCCCACATTAAGCAGGATTTAAGGGGGGTGTATGTAACGGGATAAATATTACAGAGGGTTCTTTAAATAAATCCTGCTGTAATGTGATCATGCATCCTATTGGCCGCGCCGGTGGCGCTATTGCGCGCTGAGTTTGAACTATCTGCAGCAGAGTTAGAGAGAACTGCTGTGGGTGAGTCGTTTCTTTTGCAGCTCCGTGCTAAGAGTTATAAAATATTGGTGTCATGTTCAAATATTAGACGATGCATATGGAGCTGTAGATCATCTCAATGACTCACTATTCTCTCATTTTTACTGCTTTGTGTGCAGAAAATAAACTGAATATCATCCACATCCTGAGTGTGTGTGCTTGTGAAGAGTGGGTCAGACTGGGCCAGATTAGACCAAAGGTCACAC
>NC_083470.1:26494962-26499962 GCF_030014155.1 Tachysurus vachellii | reverse complement strand
GAACGCATTGTGTGGGTGGAGAATTTGGGCGAGGTGGAGCGAATAAATATCGTGTCTGCTCACGGATCGTCGTATCTGGCCAGATCAAGTCCAGACTCTGTACCACGATGCAGCTTTCTGCAGTGATTTCTGCACTTTTTTGCTTTTTGCTTTTTCCAGGCACCGAATCTAAGAAAATTGAACCTCAGGACGTTATACCTCAGAAGCCTGAACCTGAGAACATCATACCTCAGAAGCCTCCACCTCAGAACCTCGATGACACGTAAGGAGCTTCAGCATTTCTCATATTTTTGCATATTTAATATGGAAAGTTTTATATTGTAGGTATGAATTGGTAGAAGGTCGGTGAGAGATGAAGAAGTGTCATTGTGTCATAACGTAATTAACAGTTATTAAGATGTCAAGCATCAGATAATAAACTGGAGATTAGGAAGAAAATGTGTTAAATGAAAACAAAACCATGATTACAGCTTATAGAGCCAGGATTATGTCTTAAGTGAAGAAAACGTGTTATACGGAAACCTGATACCTGAATAAAGAGAGATTATGTGTTTCGACAGGATCTCATTCTTACATAGAGAACTAAATTCATTTTCTTTATCTTTTTTTTTTTTTTTATCTCCGTTCAGCATTTATCTCCTGGCTGTGACCTCTCAGGCTGTAGGGGGCACAACAGAGACTCTGTGTGTGACGGTCAATCCCCATCGCCCCGTTACACTGGTGGTCACTCTGGAGTGCAACCAGAAAAGTGTCAGACTTTTGAGTCAATGGCTTTTAATTGGAGAATTCTACCGCTGCGTCCCGTTCCAGGTCAGACTCCTAATGACATCATCATGACTTCATCTCAAAGTGAAAATTATTTGCAATGCTAATTGCTGGATGCAAATCAATCATTTCTTTGTTTCGAGCTTCAGTTTACAATTTTTTTTCTGACCCAGAAGTTGCTCGTTGCTCCACCCTCACACACGTCACAGAGATTAATTCTGTCATTGCCCTTTAAGTTGAACCTCAGAGTTTCAAAAGAAGCATTTTGAAGTCTTAATTAGCAGAAGAGAATCGGAGAAAACAGATTTGCTCTATAAACAAACAAACAAACAAATAAATATTTCAAATTTCAATATATATTTATATATTAAGAGTAACATTTTATATCTGCTTTTCGTTTTTCTGGATAGTTTCACTAAGTATCTGATTAATCATCTTGTTTTAGTGTTCTTACTTTTCACAATTTGTAGTCATCTGGTTAATGACTGTAGATTATTTTACTGATATTCAGCAGACATAAATAATTTTACCATAAAAAAAGCAAAAAAACCTGAATGACTAAATATTAAGTTTTGTGGTTTCTAACAGGTCCCTGTGGTAAGTGAGGAAACTGTGGCGTCTGTTAACGTTCAGATTAAATGGTTGACCAAAGTGGAGAACAAAGCAACGAAGATTCTCATCACACCTCCGTCTCAGCTGACCATCATCGAGACCGACAAACCCATCTACAAACCCGGACAAACAGGTAACACATCGTTAACGCTTCAACTGACGTAGTTCCTGTTCTCACTTCCTTTATAGCAGCTATAATCAGTGTTTCCCTCACTGGCCTATTAAAGCTAATAAGACAAATAAAACACAGATTTTTTTACGTGTTAAAAACAATGCAAACTTATTTTCCTGCAGTAAAATTCCGCATCGTCTCTCTGGATTCCAGTTTCTTCACCTTCAATCAAGTGGTAAAAATGATTCATCATTTCTCTGCATACTCAAGGATCTAAAATGATGCTAAAATGTTCATCAATAATTATAATAATTATAATAATTATAATAATTATAATAATTATAATTATATAATATAATTATTTAAAAAAATGTAGCTTGTAAATAATAAGATATAATAAAATATATAACAGAATCATTTGAGAGAAAAAATTCTAAAGAGTGTAAAATATTAATATTCCATTAATTAAAATATGGAATAAATAATTAAAATAATAATTCAAATAAAATTCCATTAATGTGGAATTATTACGAATACAAAAAAAAAAGGTTTTATGATTTCAAGTTTCATAGAAAGTGTTAATATAAATGTTCACTACTTCTTGTATAATTAACATAAATATTTTCCCTTCTTTTTTCAGTTCCCAACAATAGAACTGCGGGTACGATGTCGTGAGCAACGTTAACGCTATTTATTTTATTCTCATTTAGAATAAATAAACACATTTTCTAAAATAAGCTCTGAAACATAGTACAGAAATGAAATGTCATGATATTTTCTTATGAACTGACTTTCCTGAGCTCATGACCTGGTGTTACGTGTCTGATTGCGTCAGGATCCGAACTCAAACCGTATCGGTCAGTGGCTGAACGTCTCCACCAACAGCGGCCTTGTGGATCTGTCGTATCCCTTAAACTCTGAGGCCACAAACGGATTTTATGCCATCGCTGTATGGAGGAACAATCTGGAAGCGCTCACAGAACAATTCGAGGTCAAGGACTACGGTCAGGACCAGTTTATTTTTTATTAATGTGTAATAAAAACATTGTACGTTTTACTTTTATCCAAAATTTTCCATGTTAACGTTTGCTGCATTTTAGTAAACAAATGACAAACATACTGTATATATTTGGTCATTTGTCTGCTAAGTTGTTCCACAGCCAGGTTTGTGTTTTATATCCACATTATCGCATTTCCAGGGGAACAGATAAAAGGTCTAGAGCTGGTTTCATGTGTGACGTTTGCATTGGGAATCTGTCTCTATTAATATTCAGTATAAACACAAAATAGCTGCCAGTATAATCAAGCAGTCAGTATAATTGTTGAGTCGTAGTGCTTGGACCCCTAAGATCGCTGCTTCTGGCACTTTGCTGTACTGTACTGAATTATTCTCTTAAATCTGTTAAATAAAATAAAAGAACAAAGAGAAATCTTAACGAAATCATTTTCCTTCCCTACAAAACAACATCCTCTCATACAGTCCTGCCGACGTTTGAAGTGACGGTCCAGCTTCCTCCAGTCATAACCGTCCTGGACACGAACGCTACGTTGAAAGTGTGTGCAAAGTAAGTGTTCAGTACTCAGTAATGTTCTGATTCATTTTGTTCATTTAATTACAAAATGGCATGCAAATTAAAATGACCAGCGATTGTTTTGGTGTAGAAACCTTTAATATTAATAAGGTGTCGCTCGGCCATGTCGAACGAGGAAGAATAATGGTGTTAAAAACGTTGGACTGCTGTGGAAACTGTACATCTGACGTTCCTGTAAAATTAGCCTTTTAAACCCAAATTCTATGTTGTCCGTTCTCCACAGATATACATACGGGAAGCCGGTGAGCGGCGTGGTGAAGGCCACAGTCTGCCATAACAGTATCAGCTACTTGTGGTCCAGGCGACCAAGTGCCGGGGCACCGAACATCTGCCAAAATTATACCATGCAGGTCAGTCCGCTTGCTCCAAAGTCCTAAAAGTCAAGAGAAAATGATCCAAACTAAAGCAGCTCCAAACCTGAACATTACCTTCACAGGTGATTAATAAACGTTTTTTTCCCTGCTTCAGACGGACAGATCAGGATGTGGACAACAAGTTATAAATCTGAAGGAATTTGCGATAGCGGATTCAGGCTACGAGAACGTAATCAACGTTCAGAGCGAAGTGGAAGAACACGGGACTGGTAAAAGATTCCTAAATTAAGCCTCTATAATAATAATAATAATAATAATAATAATAATAATAATAATAATAATAATAATAATAATGCCTTCATTTAAATATATGTATAAATTATGTTTCACTGCAGATGCAAGAGACGAAAAAAAAATAAAATAAATATATTCTAAATAAATAAATAAATACAAACTGCAAATATATATATATTTATAGCTAGAATGTATATTTCATTGTTTTATTAAATAGTAAAAACATTTAAGCCTATATCTATATCATTTCTTTCAGATATTTAAATGATTCTTTCCTTTTTTCTTTTTTAAATATTTTCTTTAAAAATTGTCAGTAAATATTATATTTGCATTTTATTTATTTATTTATTTTTGTTTAATTTTTTCTAAAATAATAATCCCATAATAAGACCTATATCATTTTGTACACATCCTATTTTTGGTGTTACAGTACAGTATAATGTATGTAGCATAATGAAATCCTATAGCTAGCAGTTTAGCAGTTTTGTGCACTAAACTAAGCTCCAGCTCTGAAATGAAAGAAACCTCTGTCTCAAACTTGCCTTTGATAACCAGCGACATGTTTGACTTTGGCATAACCTGGAATATTGTACTGTTTATTCCTCTTGTAGGTGCCGTTATGAAGGGTTCAGGAAGCTCTAGTATAACTAATAATATGGTCATGCTTTCATTTGAGGATTCCCCGACAACATTTAAGCCTGGAATGAAGTATGAAGGAAAGGTAATAATGATACGGACCTGTTCATTGGTCATTACCATGACACTAGTGCACTAGTTAACCAGGCTGGTTAGGTGAAGCGTAATCTCATAATCCAGTAGTTTACCAGCAGGACAACACACATGAAATACTCTAACTATAGAACTATACTGTGTTAATAAAACTAGTGTAAAGTTTTACAATATAGTGCGTAATTGACACTGACACTGATGCTAGCCTGCTGGTTAACATCTGTGTAATTATTCACACTATTTACTAGATAACACTATTCACTATGGTAGTTACTATGATCAGTATTATGAGCTCATTAGTACTTCGAGCTCATTTCCATTTTTCTTTTAAAGCTTAGATTTTTTTTCCTGATATTTTTCTTTAACAATCCTGTCCTTTATCGTCAGATTAAAGTGACAGACACAAACTCCAATCCTGTCAGAAGGAAGTCGGTGTATATGACTCTGACTTATGGGGATAATATAAATACAATTAACACGCTGATTACAGACGACGACGGGATCGCAAACTTTTCCCTCGACACCGAACCGTGGGGTCTGGAGTCGGTCTCATTAGAGGTGAGTCTTCGTTATGGTCAGAAA
>NC_083470.1:26487462-26492462 GCF_030014155.1 Tachysurus vachellii | reverse complement strand
CTCGATATGATGCTACCACCACCATGCTTCACAACATGTTCAGGTTGATGAGCAGTCTGGGGGTTCTGATACATGCTGTCATGATTTTTCAGGTGTCTCTGAATTTTAAATCTTCCTCTGAGCTTCCTGGTGATGTGACATCACTGAGCCTGAAAGCTGCTCCAAACTCGCTGTGTTCAGTGAGAGCCATCGATAAGAGTCTGCTGCTGCTGGAACCGGAGAAGGAACTCACCATCGACTCTGTGAGTTCAGACTCATGAAATCTTCATCGCTTCTGTCCTTCAGCTTGTTTTAAAGGTGTATTAGTGATGGTGTGAACGTTCAAGGACCAGGAGACTGACAGATCAGAGTTAATCCTACAGTAAAGTTTGAAGAACTTTGCTCCATTTTGTATTTTAGGACAATTCTGAGCGACGGAAATGTGTTATTGTTGCTTCGCTTCATGATCCATGTTCTGTAGGATTAAAAAGATAAACTTATTATTACTTATGACTATTTAGATTTAATTATTTTCCATACGGTTGGCTTAAAAAATCTATTCTTACCAAATTATAATAATTTATTTTTATATATTAACACATATAATTACTTTATTAGATTAGAGTTCCTATTTATTTATTTATTTATTTATTTATTTATCTTAATGAGAAATAATATTCTTATTAATAATACACAAAAATCCAATTATTATTTTATTAAAGAATTATTATTATCATTTTTTTAAGTACACTTATTTATAGTTATTTAATAAAATAAAGGCTATACACTTAAAGTTAAACACAGGCGCATAGTTTAAAATAGCAAGTTAAAAGATTTAAAAGTTAAAAGATTTAATAGATTAAACTGCCGAATTAAACCGAATATATTTTTGCACATATCCACACACGTATAATACAGATGTTTAACGCCCACTTCTTAATATTTGATTCTTAATTGATTTTTTTTTTATTTAACACATTTTTAAACAGATTATTTATTTTTAATAGGTTCCCTGTTGGTAATTATAATAATTGCTTGTAGAGGATTTTTAGTGGATCACAATGACACATAATGAGGAATAACATCATGCCTTTATTCCAGGTGTTCAACATGCTGCCTGTCCAGATGTTATCAGGATATTCCTACAAGATCTATGAGGAGGATTCGATCCCATGCCAGAAGGATTCACCGATCTTGATCGATAAGCGAGTGGAAAGATCGATCGGTTATTTTCCTTACGGAAAAGTCGACGTGTATAACGTCTTTAGAGTAAGACTTCTTCTAAGAGTAAACGTTGCTGTCATTGGACCTTTTATTAATTAGACATGTAATGATCATCTCTGATTGGTCAGAAGGTCACAAACCTCATCACGATGTTAATGTTTTTGGAAGGTGTGTGGTTGTGATTTGTTGTTTATTATGTTGTGTTTGTTCTCAGGATGTTGGAGTTAAGATCCTGACCAATGCTGATATCAGATCGACTCCCGTGTGCCCTGAATCTTTGCCGTTTGTGAAGTGTGAGTGGGTTTTGTGTTCACGGTTTCATCAGCATTAAAGGTGGGGTCTTCGTTGTTTGAAAGCCAATGTTGACATATAAAATCACCAAAACAAACACGCCCCTAACCCAAACGGGTCCCACCCCTGTATTGATAGCTCCGCCCACACATACATACGTAACCCAGGCAACTAATGGAAAGAAACGTGTCTTTATCATAGCTGAAGGGAAGAACAATACGATTGCAGATAAACAAACAAGCAAAAATGACACACAAGCATAATCATGTAAAGGACAAAGACATATATTAGTTCTGTGTAACAAAGCAAAACCGACGTTACTCACCTATCGAGAAGGAAAAAAGTGCCTCGGTTTGTCGTCCCGACTAATTTTTCTGAAGTATTTCTCAAACATCAGAGACCCCACCTTTAATACACGAGTTCAGTATTTTAGAATGTTTTATAACTTAGAAGTCGTCGTCCCATCCACAGCTGCTGTCATGAGGGAACCAGCGCTCATGAAAATGGAAAGTGCTTCAAATTCCGTCCTTCCAAACCAACCGGTCGTTACGATCCGCAAATATTTCCCAGAGACGTGGATTTGGGATCTCGTTCCAGTCAGGTGTGCATGTGGTTTCATTCTTTTATATGCTTTTATAACTCTGTGTTACTGAGTCAATGTTATTTCCTCTGCAGTCAGTCTGGAGTGACAGCCATTAATAAAACGGTCCCAGACTCCATCACTACATGGCAGGCTGATGCATTTTGTACATCACCTGTGGGGTTTGGAGTCGCCCCGAAAACTGAGCTTATTGCCTTCCAGCCTTTCTTTGTGAGCCTCACCATGCCCAGCTCTGTCATCCGAGGAGAAGTGTTCACACTCAAAGCCACCGTCTTCAACTACCTCCAAAGCTGTATGATGGTGAGCTGAAATGTTTGGTCTTATTACATTCTCTCAAATAGGTCATTTGTCATGAATATGTGCTGAATCAATATGACACAACATTTCAGTTTCCCTCATGGGTTACTTACACACAGTGTACACACTTAGTGACTCTGTCAGGAGATTTGGTCATGCTTTTGTCTTTGTATTTGAAAACAAGAGCCCAAGAGCAAATCTAGAAACTTTTATTATTATTATTATTATTATTATTATTATTATTATTATTATTATTATTATTATTATTATTATTATTATTATTATTATTATTGTCCTGAACTCAAAACAGACTTCTAGCTGCTGGTTATACAGCAGACTACATATAGCAGTGTTGGTCTCCAAACACGTCACTGGTGTGTAAAACCTGACTGAGCTCCCAGCTTCTACAAGCTGATGTTCTCATCACCCAATCACTGACCTCCATTATTCTCATCACCCAATCACTGATCTCTATTATTCTCATCACCCAATCACTGACCTCCATTATTCTCATCACCCAATCACTGATCTCCGTTATTAGAAAAAGAAACCCAAGACAAGGATGATTGAAGTGCTTAGTAAAGATGAAGGTCTTCAGTCTCCTGTCTTGAAGGCTCAAGTACATGACCAGATGTTCTGCAGGTTACACAGCTTCATCAGGAAGTTGTCAAATGAGGAAGGTGATGGTTTGAAAACTGTGTGTGTTAAAGGTGAAGGTGTCTGTGGCTAAATCAAAACAGTTCTCCACAACCCCGTGTAAGAACTGCAGCTACACATGCTGTCTGTGTGCTGAGGAGAGCTGGACCTTCTCCTGGACCATCACACCGAAGCTTCTGGGTACATCAAACATTTATACCTAAAGCTCATGTGTATTTCTTATCTTTAAGAATTTAACAAACTTTTTATTATTTAAAACATTTTTAGACACATTATTTATACACATTAAGGAATAGATGATTTTCTTGCTGTGTTGTAGGTGAGGTGAGCGTCAGTGTGACGGCGGAGGCCGTGCAGACATCTGTGCTGTGTGGGAAGGCTGCGGTCACTGTACCACAGAAAGGACGCATCGATACGGTCATTAAGACGCTGCTGGTGCTGGTGTGTACATTATTACAAACAGGGGACACAGTTACTGTTACACAGACAGGGGACACAGTTACTGTTACACAGACAGGGGACACAGTTACTGTTACACAGACAGGGGACACAGTTACTGTTACACAGACAGGGGACACAGTTACTGTTACACAGACAGGGGACACAGTAACTGTTACACAGACAGGCGACACAGTTACTGTTACACAGACAGGGGACACAGTAACTGTTACACAGACAGGGGACACAGTTACTGTTACACAGACAGGGGACACAGTAACTGTTACACAGACAGGGGACACAGTTACTGTTACACAGACAGGGGACACAGTAACTGTTACACAGACAGGGGACACAGTTACTGTTACACAGACAGGGGACACAGTAACTGTTACACAGACAGGGGACACAGTTACTGTTACACAGACAGGGGACACAGTTACTGTTACACAGACAGGGGACACAGTTACTGTTACACAGACAGGCGACACAGTTACTGTTACACAGACAGGGGACACAGTTACTGTTACACAGACAGGGGACACAGTAACTGTTACACAGACAGGGGACACAGTTACTGTTACACAGACAGGGGACACAGTAACTGTTACACAGACAGGGGACACAGTTACTGTTACACAGACAGGGGACACAGTTACTGTTACACAGACAGGGGACACAGTTACTGTTACACAGACAGGGGACACAGTTACTGTTACACAGACAGGGGACACAGTAACTGTTACACAGACAGGGGACACAGTGTTACACAGACAGGGGACACAGTAACTGTTACACAGACAGGGGACACAGTTACTGTTACACAGACAGGGGACACAGTTACTGTTACACAGACAGGGGACACAGTAACTGTTACACAGACAGGGGACACAGTTACTGTTACACAGACAGGGGACACAGTAACTGTTACACAGACAGGGGACACAGTTACTGTTACACAGACAGGGGACACAGTTACTGTTACACAGACAGGGGACACAGTTACTGTTACACAGACAGGGGACACAGTTACTGTTACACAGACAGGGGACACAGTAACTGTTACACAGACAGGGGACACAGTTACTGTTACACAGACAGGGGACACAGTAACTGTTACACAGACAGGGGACACAGTAACTGTTACACAGACAGGGGACACAGTTACTGTTACACAGACAGGGGACACAGTTACTGTTACACAGACAGGGGACACAGTTACTGTTACACAGACAGGGGACACAGTAACTGTTACACAGACAGGGGACACAGTAACTGTTACACAGACAGGGGACACAGTAACTGTTACACAGACAGGGGACACAGTTACTGTTACACAGACAGGGGACACAGTTACTGTTACACAGACAGGGGACACAGTAACTGTTACACAGACAGGGGACACAGTAACTGTTACACAGACAGGGGACACAGTAACTGTTACACAGACAGGGGACACAGTTACTGTTACACAGACAGGGGACACAGTTACTGTTACACAGACAGGGGACAC
>NC_083470.1:26407462-26482462 GCF_030014155.1 Tachysurus vachellii | reverse complement strand
TGTGAACTGGATTATTGAACTGGTTCATTGAAACGAACTGTCCGAAAGAACCGGTTCGCAGAAAAGAACCGAACTTCCCATCACTATCTGGTAGAGACGTAACTAGTAGTTAAGACAGTAACTCTGTGTGTCTCGTCTCCTACACAGGATACCAGAGAGAGCTGACCTACAAACACACTGATGGATCTTACAGCGCTTTTGGGATGAGCGACGCATCAGGAAACACATGGTGAGTCTCAGGAAAGGTCAATAAGTTACAGAGCTTCCACTTTAACTTCCTAGATAAAGACTTTTTATTTCAGACTACAGATATGATCATGTTTGTGTTCTCAGGCTGACGGCGTTCGTGATGAAGTCTTTCGGAAATGCGAAGAGGTACATCTTCATAGATCAGGTGTTTGTGGACCAGGCGAAGTCCTGGCTCGGTCAACAGCAGCAGGCTAACGGATGCTTTGCCTCAGTGGGACAACTCTTCCATCTGGACATGAAGGTCAGGACACCAGACTGAGTCTGATACCATGTTCTGTTAGAGGACAGTAATAAAGAGAGCTGTGATGAAGCACAGTTACTGTTAGCTGCCTAAACATCCACATATTAGAAGAAGTGCATTAATATAAACCTGTGTTTCGCAGCTGTGTTACAGTCAGTGCTGCTGTCCTCAAGATTAATAATCACCATCTGACCAATCACTCTCTCTCTCTCAATCTGTCTCTCTCTCTCTCTCTCTCTCCCTGTCTCTCTCTCTCTGTCTGTCTCTCTCTCTCTCAATCTGTCTCTCTCTCTCTCTCTCTCTCTCTCTCTCTCTCAATCTGTCTGTCTCTCTCTCTCCCTGTCTCTCTCTCTCTGTCTGTCTCTCTCTCTCTCTCTCTCTCTCTCTCTCTCTCTCTCTCTCTCTCTCTCTCCCTCTCCCTCTCTGTCTCTCTCTGTCTCTCTCTGTCTCTCTCTCTCTCTCCCGCTCTCTCTCTCTCTCTCTCTCTCTCTCTCTCTCTCTCTCTCTCTCTCTCTCTCTCAATCTGTCTGTCTCTCTCTCTCCCTGTCTCTCTCTCTCTGTCTGTCTCTCTCTCTCTCTCTCTCTCTCTCTCTCTCTCCCTCTCCCTCTCTGTCTCTCTCTGTCTCTCTCTGTCTCTCTCTCTCTCTCTCTCTCTCTCTCTCCCTCCCTCTCTCTCTCTCTCTCTCTCTCTCTCTCTCTCTCTCTCTCTCTCTCTCTCTCTCTCTCTCTCTCTCTCTCTCTCTCTCTCTCTCTCTCTCTCTCTCTCTCTCTCTCTCTCTCTCTCTCTCTCTCTCTCTCTCTCTCTCTCTCTCTCTCTCTCTCTCTCTCTCTCTCTCTCTCTCTCTCTCTCTCTCTCTCTCTCTCTCTCTCTCTCTCTCTCTCCCTCTCTCTCTCTCTGTCTCTCTCTCTCCCTCTCTGTCTCTCTCTCTCTCTCTCTCTCTCTCTCTCTCTCTCTCCCTTCCTCTCTCTCTCTCTCTCTCTCTCTCCCTCTCTCTCTCTCTCTCTCTCTCTCTCCCTCTCTCTCTCTCTCTCTCTCTCTCTCCCTCTCTGCCCCCCCCTCTCTCTCTCTGTCTCTCTCTCTCTCCCTCTCTCTCTCTCTCTCTCTCTCTCTCTCTCTCTCTCTCTCCCTCTCTCTCTCTCTCTCTCTCTCTCTCTCCCTCTCTCTCTCCCTCTCTCTCTCTCTCTCTCTCTCTCTCTCTCTCCCTCTCTGCCCCCCTCTCTCTCTCCCTGTCTCTCTCTCTCCCTGTCTCTCTCTCTCTCCCTGTCTCTCTCTCTCTCTCTCCCTGTCTCTCTCTCTCCCTGTCTCTCTCTCTCTCTCTCTCTCTCTCTCTCTCTCTCTCTCTCAGGGAGGAGTGAATGATGAGGTGACCCTCACAGCGTACATCACAGCTGCAATGCTGGAACTCAACTACACCGTAACAGTCAGTAAATTATTTCTATCATCTTATTCAGATAATTACAGATGGTGTAGATGATTAGATGGTTCCATCACGTTAGATGGTTCTTCTAACATGACCACATAGATTTTGTTTAATTTTGATGTAAATTGTAACAGTTTAACAGTTTACTGTTAGATGACAGATTGTCACTGTGGAGATTCACTGGGAACTGATCAGTGATCAGATGTACTGAAAAGAGCTCATTGGTTAGTTTAGTCTTCAGGCTCTGGCCTGCTTATTCTACACATAATGCCATTCATTAGAAGGATTTCTCTCAGTAATATTTTGTCCATGTCTGCTGTGTGTTTCTGCCCCAGGCTCATGTATGAGTTCTCTTTGCTGTCTGGTCTGAAATCAAGGCATTGTGCAGAACAATGCATGCTGGTGTGATGTAGACATTTAGAGAGTTAGATAATGATTTGTATCATATAATAGAGTCAGGTAACATCCTGGAACTTACAACATCCTGCTTTAAAACATCATTCTTTGTGTGATAATCTGTGTATGTCAGGATCCTGTGGTGAATAACGGTCTTACATGCCTGAGGAACGCGTTCACTCAGGTGAACTCCACCTACACCAAGGCTCTCCTCTTCTACACCTTCACCCTGGCTGGAGATCACGGGATGAGGAACACACTCATCTCAGGCCTGAATGCAGTGGCCATAGTCTCAGGTTTGATGGTCAAACATCTATTTATTGAAATAAGCATTATGAGGTTGTACATGAGTAGTTCAGGCTTGACCACGGATCTGTAAAAATACCATCAATCAAACAATATTCACAAAGAGACCAGCGGAGCCTTAAGTCCTTATTTTAAACTGCGGATCCTTCATTACGGATGATTTTGTTGTGGATTCTTTCCTTAATAATATTTTATGTGTTGTTGGTGTTGATTGGTGTGTGTTTGCAAAGGAAGGTTCTTAATGGACATAATTTTACTTTGCAATAACTTCAGTATTGCTCCATCAGGTGGTGGACGTCACTGGAGCAGATCGAGCACTGGATCAGTGACGGACTCTTTAGAGGTGGAGATGACCTCGTATGTGCTTCTGGCTCTGATGTCTGGACCTGAGCTGCCCGGGTTTGGTCTGGGTTACAGCATCAGTATCGTCCGCTGGCTTTCACAGCAGCAGAACTCCTTCGGAGGCTTCGCGTCTACACAGGTACAAATCCTTCACATTAAACACTAAACAAGGTGAGCGACTAAACTGTCAGGATTACAGCTCACTCTCTGTTCAGAACGTTGCGTCCAAATTTTGTGGAAAATGTAGAAAATAATGTCATTTCAGAAATGTCTGCATTTATCACAGCCAGCAATGTTGGATTGGGAAAAAAATCTAAATTATGGTGTATATAACATTTCTTTTTATATTTATATAAGACCTTGGATGACAACCATGGACACCATCCTTGAAAGGGTTAAATTTGTTCTCTTTATATTCTTTTCCATCATCTAGGACACTGTCGTGGCTCTTCAGGCTCTGGCAAAGTACAGCTACGCCACCTACAGTCCAGCAGGATCTGTAAATGTTACTATAACATCACCATCAGGGCAGATTAACTCGTTCACCATCAATCAGAGTAACAGACTGCTGTATCAGGAGCGTGAGCTGCAGGAGGTTCTTGGTGATTACGACGTTAAAGCAGAAGGGAAAGGCTGTGTGTACGTGCAGGTCTGTAGATCATCATGTTACTCACTCACATCAGCTCCGTTATTAATTACGCAGGTTCTCAGCAGGTCAGTTTGGGTGGATTTGTGCTAATAGTTAGAGTTGTTTTTTCCAGTTCACTTTGAGCTACAACATCCCTCCTCCACCCGACAACTCTTCATTCAGCATCTTGGCTTCAGCATCTGGAAACTGCAGGGTCCCAAATCCGTCTCTAGAAGTGACCGTAACTGTCATGTGAGTTCTACTGCAACATAAAAATAATAAATAAACAGAAGCTATTACAAAATAATGAAAAAGCTGTTATGTGTTAAACCTAATGGTCAGCTGTGATTTATTAGACTCAGATAAACTCAAACACATCCTTTAATAATGAACGTAATCAGAATATCACTAAATAGCATTAAATGTTATTTTTATCAGAATCTTTCAGAAAAGCACTACGATTGGTGATCTTTTAATCACATATGAAAAGTGTGAGTAATTAATGTTCTTTTAATTTTAGGTACAACGGTAAACGACCGAACACCAACATGGTGGTCATCGAAGTCAAACCTCTTTCGGGATTCGAGGCAGACGTGACATCTGTAGCACTCGTGAACGGCGAATCCAAAGTAACGTAAACCGTTAATAAGCATACTTACAGATCTAAATATTTATAACTAAAAACATTTTTAAAAAAATATTTATAAAAATATTTATTAAAAACTTATTCGTTGTAGGGTAAAAGATGTTGTCATGGTAACAGAAGGATAATCTTCAGTTGTACAGAACTTTTCATTCATATTTCACAACATCTGCTCATTCACCGTTTATCATATTGTTGAACCAGTTGTTTTTTTTTTCCATTGTTTTTTCCAGTTGGCTGACGGAGCTGTAAAACGTGTGGATCAAATCGAGGGCAACGTCATTATCTACCTGGATGGAGTAAGAACACACATCAATATAGAATATACAGGGATTGTTAAAATAATTGTTACAGCATTGTTACTAAATGATTCATTTAAACAAAACAGAATGATTCATATCAACAGAACAGAATAATTCATATCAACAGAAGAGAATGATTCATTTAAACAAAACAGAGTGATTCATATTAACAGAAGTGAATGATTCATTTAAACAGAACAGAGTGATTCTTATCAACAGAACAGAATGATTCATTTAAACAAAACAGAATGATTCATATCAACAGAAGAGAATGATTCATTTAAACAGAACAGAGTGATTCATATCAACAGAACAGAATGATTCATTTAAACAAAACAGAATGATTCATATCGACAGAACAGAATGATTCATTTAAACAGAACAGAGTGATTCATATCAACAGAACAGAATGATTCATTTAAACAAAACAGAATGATTCATATCGACAGAACAGAATGATTCATTTAAACAAAACAGAATGATTCATATCGACAGAACAGAATGATTCATTTAAACAGATCAGAGTGATTCATATCGACAGAACAGAATGATTCATTTAAACAGAACAGAGTGATTCATATCAACAGAACAGAATGATTTATTTAAACAGAACAGAATGATTCATTTAAACAGAACAGAATGATTCATATCAACAGAACAGAATGATTTATTTAAACAGAACAGAATGATTCATTTAAACAGAACAGAATGATTCATATCAACAGAACAGAATTATTAATTTAAACAAAACAGAATGATTCATTTTGTTTAAGATCTCTGTTTGTTTCAGCTGACAAAGGGACAGGAGAAAACGTACACTCTCACCATCACGGAGGTTGATTTAGTGAATCACTTGAAACCGGCCGTCGTGAAGGTTTACGATTACTACGAGACCAGTATGTGTCATTTTATTTATTTATTTTTACATTTTTTATCCTGTCTTCACTTAGCTTTTACACACAGAGCTCACACTGTACCTGTGGTGTGTTTTCTGTCAGAATCAATGACCTAAGGCATGATTTCTGTTTTATTTCCTCCTTCTCTAGGTGACATGGCTGTAACTGATTACTTCTCACCGTGTCCATTTCAGTGAGAGTCTGATTGGGATCTGAGAAGAGCAACAGCAAGAGATCGTCGTCCCCTTGAACTCGCTTTATGGCAATTTTACATTCTGTTACAGACATAATGTCACTTCATAAAACTATTTTTTTTCTTTACAATTTTTGACATTCGATCTGTGAAATTCTTCACGTCATCTTAAAAATGATCAAAACAGGTTTAAAGCCACAGAGCGTGACTGATATCTGCACGTTTACACTGCTGTGTTTGGGTTTACTGAGGAAGATGTTATTGAAAAAGAATCAGCCGTGTGTTATTAAGGCCTTGAATCCTCACCGTTTTTATCCTTACTCAGACCTCATGGTGCATCAAGACAATTTCACAACAGATTAAAGCAAATACAAGTTAATTAACACAAAAATAAAGGTTTTCCATGATTTTACCTCAGAAACAGATCCAGCATTCTCCTTATACATGTTTTTGTGTCTAAGGATGGAGTAAAAACTGTAATTCTTGATTTTTTGCCAATGATTTGTCATATTTTTCCCTTTTAACTTTCCTTACAAGGCAAAAACAATCAGCTAATAAACACTGTTAAAACCATCAGACCTTCTCAGTGTGTGTTTCCTCCAGCTGTATAACAGAACACGTTCCAGTTCCACCATCACACCGACCAGTACAAAGCACGTACTGAAGATAAGTGAATGGATGTTATTCTTACATATCACTCCATCATGGTCACGTACGAGCTCAGAGAACCTTCACAGCTCCAGTGCTGCTCTGTGACACATGTATTAGCCACATATATACAGCAGGCCTTCACTATTCTGATCTATTATATCCAAGACATTTTCAAAGACTAAGAAGACATTTCTTGTGTTTGTAAAAGAAAATAATCGAAATTCAAGTCTCTCTTTCACTCTCTCTGTTCTTGAGGACTGTTTGTCCTACAAGTAGGAAGAGAAGGGTACAAGATGACCCTCAGTGTGACAAGAACTTAATGCATATCTTCAGTGGTGTAGTATATTTGTGTTCTGCTCACTGACACTTAAGATAAACTGGCAACCAAATCTGATAAAGGAGAATTGTTAAAGGAAGTAACTCGTTTCATTCTGTTCACAAAGTTGTATAAGTTCTACACGCTATCGTCCATACAGTCACCTCGAGACATGAACACGTTCACGGTATCACTCGACCAAATTTCAGCTCAATATTGCTAATAAATGAGCAATAACAGCAGGCATGACGTCAAATATCTGTACGCTATTATAACACAGAATTAGAACCGAAATGCTTGTGTTTGTGCCATAATTAAAGATATTCTGTGATATTTGATTTGATTTGTAAAAAAAAACAACAACCGTTTATCCGTGTTTTACATTCCTCTGTAAAGCTGTTAGTCCTTTTTCTCAAATAAACACTAATGATAAGTAAAATTAGACAGATAAGCTGAGGCATGTGATGTGAACATACAGTTCAAGGGCAGAAGAAGCGATACAAGAAGGTGGTGCTCACTAAACACACCGCTAAGGAAACTGGAAACATATTCGGGTGGAGCGAAGGTTAATAACTACCCCGAGCGCTCGGAGATCGTCTAACCTGGTGTGATCGTGCTCGATTCTGCTCCAGGATGGGTCCTTCTAGAGTAACGTTCATCCTTCTTTTACTTTTTTCATGCACCATCATACAGGCGACCATCAAACACAAGTAAGATCCTTTAACATTTCTCAGATTTTCTTCAGATTTTTATAACAGAAAAAAACTTTAGTGCTGAAATCTTGAGAATTAATGAGAATTAATCAGAGTTGAATAATGAACCGATTAAGAAAAACATTGTCCTAAAAATAATTAACATTTTATTAAGTTTGTAAAGCTTCATTAAATAATTCTTTAGACCCACATTTACTGCATAAACTAAAACACAAGGCTTTTTCAAGAAGCTTTTAACTCTTAATTTGTTGTGTACATTGATATCACATGACTAAATAATGTTCCATTACCTCCATTAACTAGTTTTTACACCCAAATGGATAGGATTAAAAAATGATTGCTAAGATATTTGTTTCAGGTTAATATGATGTGAATAATAATTCAAAGCAATCATTAGACACGTTATTAAATGGAGTTCTATTTAAACATGTTATCAGGTTTTGATTTCAAACTCTGTGAGTCCTCAGTGTGCTTTTGTCCTCATACATGTGGTGATTTGTTCTACAGTTCCACATACGTACAGTATAGCGGTGAAGATTTAACATTAAATTGAGGATTTAAACCTGCAGTTGCATTTCTATGGTTAAAGAATTTCATTATTACTGCACTTCCAAAATACGAACGTAAAATATAAGAAGTGGGGGTCACGGTGGCTTAGTGGTTAGCACGTTCGCCTCACACCTCCAGGGTTGGGGGTTCGATTCCCACCTCCACCTTGTGTGTGTGGAGTTTGCATGTTCTCCCCGAGCCTCGGGGGTTTCCTCCGGGTACTCCGGTTTCCTCCCCCGGTCCAAAGACATGCATGGAAGGTTGATTGGCATCTCTGGAAAATTGTCCGTAGTGTGTGAGTGTGTGAGTGAATGAGAGTGTGTGTGTGCCCTGCGATGGGTTGGCACTCTGTCCAGGGTGTATCCTGCCTTGATGCCCGATGACGCCTGAGATAGGCACAGGCTCCCCGTGACCCGAGGTAGTTCGGATAAGCGGTAGAAGATAAATCACTCTCCCTGTCTGTCTCTCCCCTCTCTCTGTCTCTCTCTCTCTCTCTCTCTCTCTCTCTCCCGTCTCTCTCTCTGTTTCTCTCTCTCTCTCTCTCTCTCTCTCTCTCCCTCCCTCTCTCTCTCTCCCCCCCTCTCTCTGATGAATGAATGAAATATAAGAAGTGCATTAACTCATACATCTGAGGAAAAACTATTTTTGAATCCTTATTATGATGCAGACTTAATCCGGAGACTGATTATATGTTGAACTGTACTTTAATGTCTTCTCACATCTCTTGAATCTGATAAAGAGGCAGAAGAGTCAGTGATTTTTTAAGACTCTTTATTGCGGCGATTCTATAACATTCTGCAGTCCGATGTCATGTTTTTCACTTAACAGGACTGCACAGGCTACAATGTTTAATAATGGCAAATTTTTTGCTAAAGCATTTACATCCATATAAACATCAGATACTGTTGAGGTGTAATTCATCCAAACAATAAAAATCTATTTATTGTTATATTATTTACAATATAACAGGAAATCTGATCTAGGGTGATAACGAGGCAGCTAACACCAAATTACAACTTAATCTGACTGTCGGTTCTGAAAATAATTTTCACACCTTGTTTTCCAGTAGGAGTCGTTTTTTTAAATAATGATCAAAGGTCATCAGTAAAAGTTACAGATTATTTCAGAAATCTATTAAATTTCAACTCAATAGCACTTAGCAGGTTATTAGAGCTTATTTGAATTTCCCCAGCAAAATCTCCTACTGTATGCTTGAACAAATCATATATTTAAATACTTACTACTAGATACTTTTAAAAATATGTTTTATTATGTTTTAATATCTGCTCCTCTGTATTTACAGAAAAACACAGACATCTGAATCTGACGAGGAGACAAATACTTACTCGGATACTCAATCCGAGAAAGACAAAGACACAAATACTTCTGAATCTGAGAAAGACAAAGACACAAATACTTCTGAATCTGAGAAAGACAAAGACACAAATACTTCTGAATCTGAGAAAGACAAAGACACAAATACTTCTCAATATGAGATAGACAAATACACAAATACTTCTCAATATGAGATAGACAAATACACAAATACTTCTCAATATGAGAAAGACAAATACACAAATACTTCTGAATCTGAGAAAGACAAAGACACAAATACTTCTGAATCTGAGAACGACAAATACACAAATACTTCTGAATCTGAGAAATACAAAGACACAAATACTTCTCAATATGAGATAGACAAAGACACAAATACTTCTGAATCTGAGAAAGACAAAGACACAAATACTTCTCAATATGAGATAGACAAATACACTTATACTTCTGAATCTGAGAAAGACAAAGACACAAATACTCCTGAATCTGAGAACGACAAATACACAAATACTTCTGAATCTGAGAAAGACAAAGACACAAATACTTCTCAATATGAGAAAGACAAAGACACAAATACTTCTCAATATGAGATAGACAAATACACAAATACTTCTCAATATGAGAAAGACAAATACACAAATATTTCTGAATCTGAGAAAGACAAAGACACAAATACTTCTGAATCTGAGAACGACAAATACACAAATACTTCTCAATATGAGATAGACAAATACACTTATACTTCTGAATCTGAGAAATACAAAGACACAAATACTTCTCAATATGAGATAGACAAAGACACAAATACTTCTGAATCTGAGAAAGACAAAGACACAAATACTTCTCAATATGAGATAGACAAATACACTTATACTTCTGAATCTGAGAAAGACAAAGACACAAATACTCCTGAATCTCAGAACGACAAATACACAAATACTTCTGAATCTGAGAAAGACAAAGACACAAATACTTCTCAATATGAGAAAGACAAAGACACAAATACTTCTGAATCTGAGAAAGACAAAGACACAAATACTTCTCAATATGAGATAGACAAATACACTTATACTTCTGAATCTGAGAAAGACAAAGACACAAATACTTCTCAATATGAGATAGACAAAGACACAAATACTTCTCAATATGAGAAAGACAAAGACACAAATACTTCTCAATATGAGAAAGACAAAGACACAAATACTTCTCAATATGAGAAAGACAAAGACACTTATACTTCTGAATCTGAGAAAGACAAAGACACAAATACTTCTCAATATGAGATAGACAAATACACAAATACTTCTGAATCTGAGAAAGACAAAGACACAAATACTTCTCAATATGAGATAGACAAATACACAAATACTTCTCAATATGAGAAAGACAAAGACACAAATACTTCTCAATATGAGAAAGACAAAGACACAAATACTTCTCAATATGAGAAAGACAAAGACACTTATACTTCTGAATCTGAGAAAGACAAAGACACAAATACTTCTCAATATGAGATAGACAAATACACAAATACTTCTGAATCTGAGAAAGACAAAGACACAAATACTTCTCAATATGAGATAGACAAATACACAAATACTTCTGAATCTGAGAAAGACAAAGACACAAATACTTCTCAATATGAGAAAGACAAAGACACAAATACTTCTCAATATGAGAAAGACAAAGACACAAATACTTCTCAATATGAGAAAGACAAAGACACTTATACTTCTGAATCTGAGAAAGACAAAGACACAAATACTTCTCAATATGAGATAGACAAATACACAAATACTTCTGAATCTGAGAAAGACAAAGACACTTATACTTCTGAATCTGAGAAAGACAAAGACACAAATACTTCTGAATCTGAGAACGACAAAGACACAAATACTTCTGAATATGAGATAGACAAATACACAAATACTTCTGAATTTGAGAAAGACAAAGACACAAATACTTCTCAATATGAGAAAGACAAAGACACTTATACTCCTGAATCTGAGAAAAACAAAGACACAGATACTTCTGAATCTGAGAAAAACAAAGACACCGATACTTCTGAATCCGAGAAAGACAAAGACACCGATACTTCTGAATCTGAGAAAGACAAAGACACCGATACTTCTGAATCTGAGAAAAACAAAGACACCGATACTTCTGAATCCAAGAAAGACAAAGATACTCCTGAATCCAAGAAAGACAAAGACACCGATACTCCTGAATCCGAGAAAGACAAAGACACCGATGCTCCTGAATCAGAGGAAGACACCGATACTCCTGAATCAGAGAAAGACACCGATGCTCCTGAATCAGAGAAAGACAAAGACACCGATACTCCTGAATCAGAGAAAGACAAAGATACTCCTGAATCCAAGAAAGACAAAGATACTCCTGAATCCAAGAAAGACAAAGACACCGATACTCCTGAATCCAAGAAAGACAAAGACACCGGTACTCCTGAATCCAAGAAAGACAAAGACACTGATACTCCTGAATCCGAGAAAGACAAAGACACCTATACTCCTGAATCCGAGAAAGACAAAGACACAGATACTCCTGAATCTGAGAAAGACACCGATACTCCTGAATCAGAGGAAGACACCGATACTCCTGAATCAGAGAAAGACACCGATGCTCCTGAATCTGAGAAAGACAAAGACACCGATACTCCTGAATCCGAGAAAGACACCGATACTCCTGAATCTGAGAAAGACACCGATACTCCTGAATCAGAGGAAGACACCGATACTCCTGAATCAGAGAAAGACACCGATGCTCCTGAATCTGAGAAAGACAAAGACACCGATACTCCTGAATCCGAGAAAGACAAAGACACCGATACTCCTGAATCCGAGAAAGACAAAGACACCGATACTCCTGAATTCGAGAAAGACAAAGACATTGATACTCCTGAATCCGAGAAAGACAAAGACACAGATACTCCTGAATCCGAGAAAGACAAAGATACTCCTGAATCCAAGAAAGACAAAGACACCAATACTATTGAATCCAAGAAAGACAAAGACATAGATACTCCTGAATCCGAGAAAGACAAAGATACCGATACTCCTGAATCCGAGAAAGACAAAGACACCGATACTCCTGAATCAGAGAAAGACAAAGACACCGATACTCCTGAATCCGAGAAAGACAAAGACACCGATACTCCTGAATTCGAGAAAGACAAAGACAACGATACTCCTGAATCCGAGAAAGACAAAGACACCGATACTTCTGAATCCGAGAAAGACAAAGATACTCCTGAATCCGAGAAAGACAAAGACACCGATAGTCCTGAATTCGAGAAAGACAAAGACACCGATACTCCTGAATTAGAGAAAGACACCGATACTCCTGAATCAGAGAAAGACATCGATGCTCCTGAATCAGAGAAAGACAAAGACACCGATACTCCTGAATCTGAGAAAGAAAAAGACACCGATACTCCTGAATCCGAGAAAGACAAAGACACCGATACTCCTGAATCAGAGAAAGACACCGATACTCCTGAATCAGAGAAAGACACAGACACCGATATTCCTGAATCCGAGAAAGACACCGATATTCCTGAATCCGAGAAAGACAAAGACACCGATACTCCTGAATCCGAGAAAGACACTGATACTCCTGAATCGGAGAAAGACAAAGACACTGATACTCCTGAATCAGAGAAAGACACAGACACCGATACTCCTGAATCCGAGAAAGACAAAGACACCGATACTCCTGAATCCGAGAAAGACACCGATACTCCTGAATCGGAGAAAGACAAAGACACCGATACTCCTGAATCAGAGAAAGACACAGACACCGATACTCCTGAATCCGAGAAAGACAAAGACACTGATACTCCTGATTCCGAGAAAGACAAAGACACTGATACTCCTGAATCAGAGAAAGACACAGATACTCCTGAATCAGAGAAAGACACCGATGCTCCTGAATCAGAGAAAGACAAAGACACCGATACTCCTGAATCAGAGAAAGACACCGATGCTCCTGAATCCGAGAAAGACAAAGACACAGATACTCCTGAATCTGAGAAAGACAAAGACAACGATGCTCCTGAATCAGAGAAAGACAAAGACACTGACACTCCTGAATCAGAGAAAGACAAAGACACCGATACTCCTGAATCCGAGAAAGACAAAGATACTCCTGAATCCGAGAAAGACAAAGACACTGATACTCCTGAATCTGAGAAAGAAAAAGATACTCCTGAATCAGAGAAAGACACCGATACTCCTGAATCAGAGAAAGACACCGATACTCCTGAATCAGAGAAAGACACCGATACTCCTGAATCCGAAAAAGACACCGATGCTCCTGAATCCGAGAAAGACAAAGACACCGATACTCCTGAATCAGAGAAAGACACCGATACTCCTGAATCAGAGAAAGACACCGATACTCCTGAATCCGAGAAAGACGCCGATACTCCTGAATCAGAGAAAGACACCGATACTCCTGAATCCGAGAAAGACAAAGACACCGATACTCCTGAATCCGAGAAAGACACCGATACTCCTGAATCTGAGAAAGACAAAGACACCGATACTCCTGAATCAGAGAAAGACACCGATGCTCCTGAATCTGAGAAAGACAAAGACACCGATACTCCTGAATCAGAGAAAGACAAAGACACCGATACTCCTGAATCAGAGAAAGACACCGATACTCCTGAATCTGAGAAAGACAAAGACACCGATACTCCTGAATCAGAGAAAGACACCGATACTCCTGAATCTGAGAAAGACAAAGACACAGATACTCCTGAATCAGAGAAAGACACCGATACTCCTGAATCAGAGAAAGACACCGATACTCCTGAATCTGAGAAAGACAAAGACACAGATACTCCTGAATCAGAGAAAGACACCGATACTCCTGAATCCGAGAAAGACACCGATACTCCTGAATCAGAGAAAGACAAAGACACCGATACTCCTGAATCAGAGAAAGACAAAGACACCGATACTCCTGAATCCGAGAAAGACAAAGACACCGATACTCCTGAATCAGAGAAAGACAAAGACACCGATACTCCTGAATCAGAGAAAGACAAAGATACTCCTGAATCAGAGAAAGACACCGATACTCCTGAATCAGAGAAAGACACCGATACTCCTGAATCAGAGAAAGACACCGATACTCCTGAATCTGAGAACGACAAAGACACCGATACTCCTGAATCAGAGAAAGACATTGATACTCCTGAATCAGAGAAAGACACCGATACTCCTGAATCAGAGAAAGACACCGATACTCCTGAATCAGAGAAAGACACCGATACTCCTGAATCAGAGAAAGACACCGATACTCCTGAATCAGAGAAAGACACCGATGCTCCTGAATCAGAGAAAGAGAAGGAAATGTGAGTATGTGGGCTTGAAAACAGAGCAGAAATTCTTAGCCAGTCAGCAAGCTAACTTAATGAATTATGTAACTTCAGAGACTTGTATGATGTAATTATACCAGATCATTTATACTACCTACGTGTCTAATAGCCACAGGGTTTTACCGAAATTGACTGTTTTAATCCAGAAACATGTCACATAAAAAAACATACTAATAATAATTGTCATGATGATTGTTTCTGATGGATGAGAGATGGTTCTAGTGCTATAAAATAAGACCTCACTGAACACTGCTATGTACAGAGACCAACATTTATTTGCTTTCTTTTTTTCAGCTTCTACCTGCTGGCTGTGACCTCACAGACTGTAGGGGGCACCACTGAGACGTTATGCGTCACAGTAAACCACCATGAACCTGTTTCCATGGAAGTGAATCTGGAGTATAACCAAAACAGCGTCACTCTTCTGACTGAAACGTCCATAAATGAAGAGTACTACCGTTGTGTCCCATTCCAGGTCAGACTCATCGTACATCATCATGACATCTTAAACCTGCAGTCTGTAATGTTTACATGTGCTTCTACAGTATATCTGTTATAAGTACAGAGTCTTAAGGAAGTCTTAAACATCTCTGTGTATACAGAACTCACAGGGGTTTTTTGCTTCCAGTTTTTACTTATTTGAGGAATAAGTAGCCCCATGAGGAACAGAGAGCTACTCCATTCTAGCTTTGAACTTTTAACAGAGCAGGTGGAATTGTTCAGAGGAAGTGGAAGGCTTGTGATTGCTTTCATTGTCATTACATCTCATAGGAAAAAGCTAGTTAAATAAATAATTTACATTTGCAAACGTGTCATGCAATTACCCGCAGAGGGTTAGGTGGCTAATAACAGAGAAGTGGTTAAGGTGTTGGGCTACCAATCGGAAGGTTGTGAGTTCAATTCCCACGTCCACCAGGCTGCTACAGCTGGGCCCCTGAACAGGGCCCTTAACCCCTTAAAGTTGCTCTGTATAATGATAAATGCTGTAAATGTTTTATCAAGTTCATTAAGGAAAAAATTGTGTAACTACATATAAAACATCTCCTAAACGAAGGATTTTTGTAAAACATAAAAAAAAAAAGGTTTAACACCAGACTTGGTACGTCAGGGGAAAATCAGACTGGTGCAGTCAATGTGTTGAGTGGTCAGCTGGCAATTTGACAAAATAGCAGAGCAGGAAGTTTGACCATCATCTTCTTGAGTCGCTCATAAATGTAAGACTCCCAGAGGTGGGAGTAAGTCACACACGTGCAAGTCACAAGTAAGTCTCAAGTCATGAATGTCAAGTCAAAGTCAAGTCGAGTCTTTTTTTAATATTTGTCAAGCAAGTCTCAAGTCTCAAATCTGCGACTTAAGTCTGACTCGAGTCAAGTCATATGACTCGAGTCCCCCGTCTCTGAAGACTCCTATAAGAAATATTTATCTGAAAGTTTATAACTCTGAAATTAAGAACAGTTTGTCTGATATTTATTATAAAATAAAAAAGCAATTAATTAAATATGCTAAAAATATTAATACCACAATTTTGCTTTCTTTTTTCTCTTCTTACTTTATTTATGAAAAGTAAATAAATTATTTAGTTAAATTTTATTAATACAAATATGTGAAATAATTGTTAGTAGTAGTAATAATAACTATTAATAATTCATTCATTCATTCATTTCCTACCGCTTATCCGAACTACCTCGGGTCACGGGGAGCCTGTGCCTATCTCAGGCGTCATCGGGCATCAAGGCAGGATACACCCTGGACGGAGTGCCAACCCATCACAGGGCACACACACACACTCTCATTCACTCATGCACTCACACACTACGGACAATTTTCCAGAGATGCCAATCAACCTACCATGCATGTCTTTGGACCGGGGGAGGAAACCGGAGTACCCGGAGGAAACCCCCGAGGCACGGGGAGAACATGCAAACTCCACACACACAAGGCGGAGGAGGGAATCGAACCCCCAAGCCTGGAGGTGTTAGGCGAACGTGCTAACCACTAAGCCACCGTGCCCCCCCCCATTAATAATTAATAATAATAATTATTATTACTAGTAGTAGTTAGTCATGAACCACATTTATGATGTTTGTCATTTTATTTCAGGTTCCTGTCGTGATATTGGAATTAGTGGCATCTATTAATATTCAGATTAAAGGGTCAGAAACCTTCCTGAACAAAACAACACAGATCCTCATCACACCTCCAACACAAGTGACGCTCGTTCAGACGGACAAACCCATCTATAAACCAGGACAAACAGGTAATGTGCTCTGAATTCTCTTGCCCCAGTTCTGCTCTGGCCTGAACTTATTTTCAAACACAAACATTTTACAACACAAACACAACGCAAATTATGCGTTTCTTAGTTAAAGACAACTTTGTCTTAAAGCATCTGATTACACTTTGACTATGTGGAGAGTCAGAAATAACTTATTACAAGTGCATTAATATAAACCTGTGATTTACAGCCAATCAACACCTTCAGGCCGATCAGGCTCCAGAATTCAACAACTAAATCTCTTGAATGTATTAATTTCCTCAGTTCCTAATTCCCATAATTCTCCCAGTTCTCCAGTCCCTCTAGTCATTTTGGTGTTTTAACTGATTTGTCATGTTATCGTCTGTCTTTAGCTACCAGTTACACTGTAAATGATTAAAGTAGGTGTTAAAAACAAGACAGATTTGTACTGAAACACTATTTTCTATATATTTTTCTCCCCACAGTGAAGTTCCGCATCGTCTCCCTGGATACCGATTTCCTCACCTACGAACAGACGGTTCGAAAACTTTTATCAGTTCATAAACTAGAAAATGCAGGAGCACTTTCTCTGACGATATTAAAAAATCTACATGTGATTGTGTAATTTGTAACGTAATACAACAATAAGTAATAGTGAACAAGTAAAGCACACTGTATGGTTGAATATATGGCAAATGTTTAATTATGTACGTATTAAATACTTGTCTATTTTTAGTATTAACTAGTAAACATAATATTTAATAAAATAATAAATAAAAATGAACTAAAATTATGCCAATTAACAATATTTAATAAAAAAAAAGTACTTATGTAATTAATACTTAATAGTTAATAGTTAAAGTGTAGAATTAGAGTTAGAAAAATGTAACTTTAACTCTAACTACTAGACCTTTGAGGGCATCAGTAACTTAATAATCCTTTTTTTTAATGCATTGAGGCATAATTAGAGTGTATAAATCATGTCTAGAGCATTGTTAAGAAATTCTGTGTGTATTATGATGATTTATAAAAGCAGGATGTATAAAAAGTGTTACTCATATACACTCACTGTATGTTTAATTTGATCATAAATGCTTATTTTCCGTGTGTTTTTTTTTTCAGTTTCCGACAATAGAAGTGCAGGTACGATGCCATGCCACACAGTCAACGCTCACTAACTCACTTTTATAACGTTTTGCTTTAAAATAATCCTTTCATCTGAAATATTGTATTCTTATTTTATGCTCATGGTGAACAAAGCGTAAAAATTGTTCATTAATTAATTGGTTATTGATCATTTTTAACCTCATGACTGTATTTTAGGAGGAAAGAGTATTGTATAAATTTTGTGGATTTATTTTCATTACAGGATCCGAACTCAAACCGTATCGGTCAGTGGACGAACGTCGCCACGTCCAGCGGTCTGGTGGATCTGTCGTATCCCTTAAACTGTGAGGCCACAAAAGGAGTTTATATCATCACCGTCTGGGACATAAAATACAAAGAGGTCACACAAACGTTCGAAGTTAAGGATTACGGTAAATCTCAGTTTATCTTTATTAATGCGTTTAGATTAACAAATATATCTAATCTGTATTTTAGTGATAACTGAATTAAAAAAGGGTAAAAAAAGTGTTTTTCTTTATATGATGCTTTTATGAAGATTGTCCGTCACCATCTGTTTCAGTTCTGCCCACATTTGAGGTTACAGTAGAGCTTCCTCCAGTCATTACCATCCTGGACACCAAAGCTACGCTGAAAGTTTGTGCAAAGTGAGTGTTAATAAATGAATAATGTTCTGTTTCTTCGCTCCAGACTGGGATTTTTCGACAGCACATTTTTCACACTCGGCATGATGTCCGAACTGTAAATCTCATATTACTCAGTACTTAACTTCAACCAAGCTAAAGATTTGTGCTGGAAAAGTGATTTTACTATTTCTCCACTTAAATAATTAAATATTACTCATTTTAACACAAATTCATGTCAGTATAAAGTGATTCAATCCATATTCTATAACAATATCTGCAGATGTTCATACGGGAAGCCGGTCAGGGGGACGGTGAAGACCACAGTCTGCCATAATAGTTACACAACACCAGACATCTGCAGGAACTATACAATGATGGTTAGTCATCTTTACCTTTAAAACAACAGACAATGCTTGTATGTAAAATTAGTGCAACTTCTCAGTTACTTCTTTGAATGAAAACAAGTAGACTATAGAAAATAATCAGCACTTTCTAGAGTGTATTTATACAAAACCATCACACCAACACACCAACACACCAACACATCATCACCTCATCACACCAACACACCATCACACCAACACACCAACACACCATCACACCATCACACCATCACACCAACACACCATCACACCAACACACCATCACACCATCACACCATCACACCAACACACCAACACATCATCACCTCATCACACCAACACACCATCACACCAACACACCAACACACCATCACACCAACACACCATCACACCATCACACCATCACACCAACACATCATCACCTCATCACACCAACACACCATCACACCAACACATCATCACCTCATCACACCAACACATCATCACACCAACACACCATCACACCATCACACCATCACACCAACACATCATCACACCAACACACCAACACATCATCACACCATCACACCAACACCCCATTACACCAACACCCCATTACACCAACACACCATCACACCATTACACCAACACATCATCACACCATCACACCAACACATCATCACACCAACACACCATCACACCATCACACCAACACACCATCACACCAACACATCATCACACCAACACATCATCACACCAACACACCATCACACCAACACATCATCACACCATCACACCAACACCCCATTACACCAACACCCCATTACACCAACACACCATCACACCAACACATCATCACACCAACACATCATCACACCATCACACCAACACATCATCACACCATCACACCATTTTTAAGTAAACGTCTTTTATTTTTGCTTTAGACTGACGAGACTGGCTGTGGAATAGAAATCATTGATCTGACAGAATATGCATTAAGTGATTCACGCTATGAAGCTTCAATAATAGCTCACAGTGAAGTGAAGGAAGACGGCACTGGTGAGAGATTCTCCATATCTCAAGAACCTTGTATTGATGGCCATTCTATAAAGTTCTGTTTTAATTTGTACAAACTTTAAACATTATGGTGTAGGGGTTAATGAAGCTAAGCAGCAATGGATGTTTGTAAGCACGAGCTTTTGAACATTGTTGTTTGGGTACTATGTAGAAATGCTGTTCGAGAGCCTAACAGTGTCTTCTGAGGTGGAAGGTGTTCATTGCTAGCTACATTAGCTTCTGAGCTCAGTTATAACCATCACTGTAATTTTAGGATTGTGTTAATTCTGTGTTTATCCTGAAGGTGTGATTCTGACTGGCTCAGGCAGTTCTACTTTAACATCTCATATCGGCTCGCTTTCATTTGAGGATTCACTGACTATATTTAAGCCCAGAATGACATATGAAGGAAAGGTAATTATCTTGTTGTGCATTAATGTATATTTTATATACCTATATACATATTGTATTTTGTCTTATATGCTAAATAGGAACTCGCTAACTAAGCTAACATGAACCTGGCATTATGTAGCAAGCCAAGAAAATGTGCTAATCTCTCAAACTAAATACTTTATTGTGTGCAACATTAGATTAATTATTCAATTATGTAAATTAATCCAGTACACGAGATCACAACCAGGTTAGTTAATGTCTGAATAACGTTTATGACGTGAAATGATCAGTAGTTAAAGACTGTGCTAACTAGTTAGCTAATATCAAGTAAGCTATTTTATTAAGTAGTTAAATCTGGTACATTTAATATCGAGTACATTTCTGTATACTTTTACTCAAAGCCACATCTTCTTCCTCTGATTTGTTCTTTTTGTTTTTGACATCCTCTGATTTCTGCTCTTCTTCTTTAGATTAAAGTAACCTGCCCAAAATCCAGACCTATGAAAAGAAAAGTAGTTTATCTGACCGTGACTTGCGCTGCTAATAAAAGTTCTGTTCTGAAGCTGCTTACAAATCACAAAGGCATTGCAAAATTTTCCCTCGACACTGAACCGTGGGGTCTGGAGCGAGTTTCCCTTCAGGTATGAAAAGGCTTTGCATTTTTATTTATTTATTTATTTATTTAAATGAACTCTCATATTCTGTTCATGGGGAAAAAGAAGAGCAATTCCAGCTGCAGGGGGCACGGTGGCTTAGTGGTTAGCACGCTCGCCTCGATTCCCACCTCCGCCTTGTGTGTGTGGAGTTTGCATGTTCTCCCCGTGCCTCGGGGGTTTCCTCCGGGTACTCCGGTTTCCTCCCCCGGTCCAAAGACATGCATGGTAGGTTGATTGGCATCTCTGGAAAATTGTCCGTAGTGTGTGAGTGAATGAGAGTGTGTGCCTGCGATGGGTACACACACACACTCCGTGCATGACACTCCGTCCAGGGTGTATCCTGCCTTGATGCCCGATGACGCCTGAGATAGGCACAGGCTCCCCGTGACCCGAGGTAGTTCGGATAAGCGGTAGGAAATGAGTGAGTGAGTGTTTGAATGAATTCCAGCTGTTTGCACCTCTGGTCAATGTTTATTATCAAATAGTCCCACAATACTTAGCATTTTTTCGACACAGTCGAAATTTTCTCAGTTTCTCTGAGAAAAAAAAAAAGATTTAAAACACTTTGATTACAAACACATTGGCTTCTCACACCTGAGGCCTATGAGGTGACCTCCCAGAACCTGGTCTCACCAGAGGCTGATGGTGCCACCTTCCAGGACAAGGCAGTCTCCCACACATCAGATGCCACATCATAGGCTGTATGTTTGGATGTTTTGGTGTGTGTTCACCATTTTGTTGTTCTTTTTACACTGTGCACAATAAAAAAACCCTGACAGGAGAACTCAGGCAGCATTGTGGTATAAATACATCATGTCATATGCACCATGTTTGATTTGTTTTGCTTTTACATAGGCCCAGTATGAAATGAGAACCAGGTCAGAACATACGGACAATCAGCTCACACCACAAAAGCCCACAGCAAACCTCTGGCTTCAGCCTTTCTACTCCAAGAGCCAAAGCTTTATTAAACTGAGGAGATGCTCAACAACCTTCAGGTGTAATAGAAAAGCTGTCATCAGGGCTCAGTACATGATCAACAGCACAATCTCACCACACCAGGACACCATAAACTTCTTCTACATGGTGGGTTTGACTTTCACTATAACATTAAAACATTGAAGCCTGACATTTTTTAGTGATGTTTTCATGAGTATAATTGAAAACGAGTGCTTATTCAAAGACCCATGCAATGAAGGCTTTCAGGTTTGAAGTATCTTTGAAATCATGGATGATTTTTTTTTTGTTCTTTTAACCAGACATAATTTAATGTACTACAATTCACATCCATATTTTACTGTGTCCAGGTGATGAATAAAGGACATCTGGTGCAACAAGGACGTATCACAAAAGCCATCAACCCTGGAACAGGTTCATTAACATCACACAATCAATAAACACTAAACTCACCACAACTTATTAAAAAAATTACAATTACAGTGTCGATGTATTATTTTTGTTTTCAGAGCACAAGGGCAACTTAGTTCTTACATTGGAGAACATGTTGAAGGTGTCTCCGGTCGCTCAGGTGGTCCTGTACACAGTCCTTCCCAGTGGTGAAGTCTTGGCAGACAGCATGAACTACCCCGTTAAGCGGTGTCTTGTAAATAAGGTCAGAAACAAAAAAAATAAGAGCTCTTTAACTCCATAAATTGCCCAAATAAAAAAAAAGTCACACATTCTATTTCATTGGATCGTCTTTTGCTTTAATTATGACTCAAATTTGCATTTTCTCTGGCATGATTTTAGATTTTAGATTAGATTGGATTCAACTTTATTGTCATCACACATGTACAAGTACAAGGCAAAGAAATACAGTGATTTTAAATGATCAGGCAATGATGACTCAGGCGTCATTGGGCATCAAGGCAGGATACACCCTGGACGGAGTGCCAACCCATCACAGGGCACACACACACTCTCATTCACTCACACAATCACACACTACAGACAATTTTCCAGAGATGCCAATCAACCTACCATGCATGTCTTTGGACCTGGGGAGGAAACCGGAGTACCCGGAGGAAACATCTGAGGCACGGGGAGAACATGCAGACTCCACACACACAAGGTGGAGGCGGGAATCGAACCCCCAACCCTGGAGGTGTGAGGCGAACGTGCTAAACACTAAGCCACCGTGCCCCCACTGCCTGAACCACTCTTTCACAATTTGAGCCAAATGAATCCTGGCATCGGCATCTTGGAACATGCCATTCCATCAGGGAAAAAATAATCATTGATGAAATAAAACTTTTTTTTTTTGCTCTCTTTCAGGTGTCTCTAAAGTTTTCACCTTCTCCGGAGCTTCCTGGTGACCAGGCATCACTGTTGCTGAAAGCTGCTCCAGGTTCCTTGTGTTCAGTAAAGGCGATAGATAAGAGTCTTCTGCTGCTGCAACCAGAGAAGGAGCTCAGCATCCAATCTGTACGTTCAAAATAACAAAATGTCCCAGAGTTCAGTCCTAAAGCTCATTCTGAATGTGTAGTCAGGGGTAAAAATGACGTTTCCAAAAATATTTCCAAAAAAAGAAACCGTTTCTCAGTCTGTTAGTATGTTTATATAATTGTAAAGAATAGCACATACTTTTAGTTTATGGTGTTCAACAAAAAACAAAGTATGATATTTGTATGTTTGGTTTTACATTTAAATCTACAGTATGTTTGTATATATACATATATATGTGTGTGTGTGTTTAAAATGGCAGTTCATATGGGGGATGTGGTAGCCTAGTGATTAAGGTGTTGGGATACCAATCGGAAGGTTGTGAGTTCAATTCCTACGTCCACCAAGCTGTTGCTGCTGGGCCCCTGAGCAACCCTTAATTGCTCAGTTGTATAAAAATGAGATAAAATGTAAGTCGCTCTGGATAATATGATGAGTGTCACGTCCCATTATTCCAGGTCTTCAACGTGCTGCCTGTACAAACATTATCAGGATATCCACACAGCATCTATGAAGAGGATTCAAGCCCATGCTGGAAAAACCCACCCATCTGGAACATCCCATATGCAGCACAAACGTCAAAATCACTTGGTTATTTTCTGAACGTCGGAAAGGTGGATGTGTACAGCACCTTTAAAGTAAGACATCTAAGCTTCATGAGAACTTTGTAGTGTCGCAAAGTGTCATATTGTTATCGCGATAAAAACACGGATTAAAAAATAAGCAGATGGGAAATGACATTTTGTTCCTTTATTCACTCAGGGTATTGGAGTTAAAGTCCTCACAAATGCAGAAGTACAGAAGCCTTCGGATTGTTTGGGCAGTTTGTGGCATATCACCGGTAAGTGGTTTTCCCAGACACGTTTTATTCATTCATTCATTCATTCATCTTCTACCGCTTATCCGAACTACCTCGGGTCACGGGGAGCCTGTGCCTATCTCAGGCGTCATCGGGCATCAAGGCAGGATACACCCTGGACGGAGTGCCAACCCATCGCAGGGCACACACACACACACACACTCATTCACTCACACAATCACACACTACGGACAATTTTCCAGAGAACCTACCATGCATGTCTTTGGACCGGGGGAGGAAACCGGAGTACCCGGAGGAAACCCCCGAGGCACGGAGAGAACATGCAAACTCCACACACACAAGGCGAAGGTGGGAATCGAACCCCCAACCCTGGAGGTGTGATAGAATATCTCATAGAACAGCTGAATAACAACAACATTGTCAGCATTCAAATATTTATAATCTGACTGCATATCAATATTTAACCCCAGATGCAGAAGCCAAGGAAGCACCAGACGTCCTCAACAAAGGAACGACTTCAGATGACTCAAGTTCAGACCAACCGGTCGTTACGATCGGGAAAAAATATTTCCCAGAGACGTGGATTTGGGATCTCGTTCCAGTCAGGTGTGCATGTGGTTTCATTCTTTTCAGCTTTTATAACTCTGTGTTACTGAGTCAATGTTATTTCCTCTGCAGTCAGTCTGGAGTGACAGCCATTAATAAAACGGTCCCAGACTCCATCACTACATGGCAGGCTGATGCATTTTGTACATCACCTGTGGGGTTTGGAGTCGCCCCGAAAACTGAGCTTATTGCCTTCCAGCCTTTCTTTGTGAGCCTCACCATGCCCAGCTCTGTCATCCGAGGAGAAGTGTTCACACTCAAAGCCACCGTCTTCAACTACCTCAAAAGCTGTATGATGGTGAGCTGAAATGTTTGGTCTTATTACATTTTGTCAAGCTAAATATTAATTGACTCACATATAGAATGTTAATACTGCATCACAGCATGAAGAGAACATGACATGACATGTTAGCAACAGATTGGACATTTTTAACCCCAGCTGTCCTGCATACTCTATTGTTCCTGAAGACCAGAAGTTACACCATCACCGTTTGGTTTAACATTCATAAAGCTGATGGAATGAGATCTCTGTGTTTTAAAGGTGAAGGTGACTTTAGCCAGGTCGAAGCAGTTTAAAGCACAACAGTGTAAAAACTGCAGTTATACAAAATGTCTGTGTGCTGATGAGAGCCGGACCTTCTCCTGGACCATCACACCACATGTTCTGGGTACGACAAACTCTTTAACACTTAAAGCTCACTGAAAATGCTCAAACAGGAACTTGATCTTTCTCACATTACTAAAGTAGGAATATAACGTGTGTGTGTGTGTGTGTGTGTGTGTGTGTACATGTGTGTGTGTTTGTGTGTGTGTACATGTGTGTGTGTGTGTGTGTGTGTGCGTGCATGTGTGTGTGTGTGTGTGTGTGTTACAGGTGAGATAAGATTCAATGTGACAGCGGAGGCCGTGCAGTCGACGAAACTGTGTGGGAAGAAAGCAGTTATTGTCCCAGAGAAAGGACACATCGATACTGTCATTAACACACTGCTAGTGCTGGTGACTGCATTATTACTTATAATAATAATTTGGATGAATTTTGTAACCATGGATCATATGAAGGTGTCTTTAAATTCCAGCTGACATTATTTACAGATTTCATTATTTTGTACAATGTTGAACAAACAAGACCAGTGAAACAGACACAAATAATGGTTCGGATTTTCACAACTGTAAAAAATGGTCTAGATGCTATTAAAAACATGTAGTGATAGTAAAAGTTGGAACAATAATTAAAACCCTGCTATGAATATGAGGAACATATCCGGTGTAAATAAATGACGTGACAAATTAAGTTAAAGATGCTGTCATTTTAATTTCAGACTGAAGGAACCAAACAGTATAAAAGCTACAATGAACTTCTCTGTCCATCAGGTCAGACACACACTTTATTCTTAACCCCTTTCTTTCACCACAGAACTTGTTTATTACAGTGAAGAATGTAACTTAAAACATTTTAATTACCAATCAGGTCTTTTGGGTTTGGTCTGGAACAGGTTTCATGGCGTTTGTCAGAGCTAAATCTAAACTTGTGTTAGTCCAAGTGATTTCACTGCATAAAAAACTGAATCATGCAGAATTATGGACCAGCAGTGTTTCTGTACAATGTTCCTTGTTTCTCTGTCTCTATTAGACGATGTTATAGAGAAGACGGTCTCAGTAACCCTGCCTGAGGAATTTGTGGAAGGTTCAGCGATAGCCTCGGTCTCTGTGCTCGGTGAGTTAAAGAACTGTCTCTGTTTCATCAGTTTACATTATTTTGGTAAATATACAGCATCAAAACAATTTATAAGTGAGGCAAATAATGTGAGAAGTTTAGATTATAGATTAAGAAGAATATAGATTATAGTTTCTACTGATAATTCATTCGTTCGTTCATTCATCTTCTACCGCTTATCCGAACTACCTCGGGTCACGGGGAGCCTGTGCCTATCTCAGGCGTCATCGGGCATCAAGGCAGGATACACCCTGGACGGAGTGCCAAACCATCGCAGGGCACACACACACACTATGGACAATTTTTCCAGAGATGCCAATCAACCTACCATGCATGTCTTTGGACCGGGGGAGGAAACCGGAGTACCCGGAGGAAACCCCCGAGGCACGGGGAGAACATGCAAACTCCACACACACAAGGTGGAGGTGGGAATCGAACCCCCAACCCTGGAGGTGTGAGGCGAACGTGATAACCGCTAAGCCACCGTGCCCTCCTCTACTGATAATTATTACTACTTCCTTTTTTTATTTTTTAGTTTTCCTAATGCAAAAATGACCTATACGGATTCATCCAGAGAGACTAAAGTCATAACCTTGCTATGTTTATCAAGCAATGATACATTTCATGCGACGTCGTCTCTCTACAGGAGACCCGATGGGCCGAGCTCTACAGAACCTGGCGAGTCTCCTGGCGATGCCGTACGGCTGTGGAGAGCAGAACATGCTGCGCTTCGCTCCCAACATCTTCATCCTGCAGTACCTGGAGAGCACCGACCAACTCACTCCTGAGATCCTGAGCACAGCTCAGACCTACCTCGTCAAAGGTGACAAAACCTCTCTGTAGATTTGAGGATTACAGAAAGTGAAATTTATTTATGAACAGATGTAAAACCCTCAACTGTTTTTGTCATGTTTGTCACTTTTCCTATACAGGATACCAGAGAGAGCTGAACTACATACACATTGATGGATCTTACAGCGCTTTCGGGATGAGCGATGCATCAGGAAACACATGGTGAGTTTTGAGTAAAACAGGCTAATCTAAAATATACAGATGAAATGATGAAACAGGCAATAATTAATTAATAATTAATTTTGTTGACAATTTTTGTTGACTTCATTTCAGCCACGAATGAAATTAAATTGAATTAATTATTAGTTATTATTTATTTTATAGTTATGTCAAACATAATACACTGCTATTTATTTTTTTCAAATAAAATAAACCTTGGGGGGCACGGTGGCTTAGTGGTTAGCACGTTCGCCTCACACCTCCTGGGTTGGGGGTTCGAGTCCCGCCTCCGCATTGTGTGTGTGGAGTTTGTATGTTCTCCCCGTCCCTCGGGGGTTTCCTCTGGGTACTCTGGTTTCCTCCCCCGGTCCAAAGACATGCATGATAGGTTGATTGGCATCTCTGGAAATTGTCTGTAGTGTGTGAGTGTGTGAGTGAATGAGAGTGTGTGGGTGCCCTGTGATGGGTTGACACTCCGTCCAGGGTGTATCCTGCCTTGATGCCCGATGACGCCTGAGATAGGCACAGGCTCCCCGTGACCCGAGGTAGTTCGGATAAGCGGTAGAAAATGAATGAAAACAAACCTTCAAAACAAAGACTTTTGTCTTGACTATAACTGTTGTGTTTGTGCTCTCAGGCTGACGGCGTTCGTGATGAAGTCTTTTGGAAATGCGAAGAGATACATCTTCATAGATCAGGTGTTTGTGGACCAGGCGAAGTCCTGGCTCGAGCAACATCAGCAGGAAAATGGATGCTTTGCCTCAGTGGGACAACTTATTCACACCGACATGGAGGTCAGGACACCAGAGTCAATTCAATTCAATTACACAGTGAGGTATCAATGTATTTTATTCTCTCTCTCTCTCTCTCTCTCTCTCTCTCTCTCTCTCTCTCTCTCTCTCTCTCAGGGAGGAGTGAATGATGAATTGACCCTCTCAGCGTACATCACGGCTGCGATGTTGGAACTCAACTATACAGTTACAGTGAGAAAAACATATACACAACACTCCAAAACATTGAATGTTACTCTGATATTACATTAGTGAAGAATCTTATTAATCTGTCACAATATATACATTTATTAATCTACATCAGGATCCTGTGGTGGACAACGGTCTTACATGTCTGAGGAACACGTACACTCACATGAACTCCAACTACGCCAAGGCTCTCCTCTTCTACACCTTCACCCTGGCTGGAGATCAGGGGATGAGGAACACACTCATCTCAGACCTGGATGCAGTGGCCATAGTCTCAGGTTTGATGATCATACATCAAGCCAGTATGTGATTTTAATTTAAATATGTTGGGGTTTAATTAGAGAGAACTTATGTTGACCAAGAAGCTGTAAAATTAATTAACAGCTATTTACATAAACAGAATAAAAACCTTTTCAGGGGCTAAAATGTAAAAAACACAGAGTTTTTATTTATTTTAGGTAAATTTATGCTGCTATTTGTTGGCAAAAAAGTTGGTATTTCAGTCTTTTTGGTGTTGGCTGGTGTCAGGAATGGCTGGGACTATTCCCTGCTGGGCCACTAGGGGACATTCTGGCAGGTTTCTGTTTATCTGTGCCATGTGTCTTTGTTTTTCTTTTGTGTATCACACGTTTGCCCCGACCTACACTTAATCCGTTTATTCCTCGGCACATCTGTCCCTCGTGTCTTCCCAGTTACATTCCCTATTTAATCGTGTGGTCTTGCATCTGGTTTTTGGTTAGTCCTTGTCTTCAGTTTGTTGTTTTTGTTTCTGCGTTTTGTATGAGTAATTCTGTCTCTTTATCTGTTTAGTTGTTTCCTTGTTCCTAGTGTTTCCAGATCTTCGTTATTTTTCCTAATAAACCCCTTTTTATATTATCCCCGCATTTGGGTCTTTTGATCCTGTAGGGGATGCCGCTACATGTCTTGCTACGCTACGTGCCCTGCGACATCGCTTTGCACCTGCTCCTGTAGGGGATGCCGCTACATGTCTTGCTACGTCCCCTGCCGCTACATGTCTTGCTACGCTACGTGCCCTGCGACATCGCTTTGCACCTGCTCCTGTAGGGGATGCCGCTACATGTCTTGCTACGTTCCCTGGCGCTACATGTCTTGCTACGCTACGTGCCCTGCGACATCGCTTTGCACCTGCTCCTGTAGGGGATGCCGCTACATGTCTTGCCCGCGGGGGATGTTGCACGCCTGAATATTTGGCCCTTTTCAGTTTGTTTTTTTTACCGTTGCTCCTGTGGTGGAGGTGGTGGACGATTTTTTCCCGCATCTCCTCCCTTTATGGACGTGGGTCTGACTGCGGCTTGGCGGTGGTTGTCACTTGGCCCCCGCTGGCTATGTCGCCATGTTCCTTGCTCCCCACACCTGCCTCACGATGTTCCTTGCTGTTCCTATCTGTTTTTGTTTTGTGTCTCACACGTGTTTGCCCATCCCTATCAGTAATCCATTCCCGCTTCTGCACACCTGTCATTGCTTCCCAGTTACCTACCCTATTTAATCCTGTGGTCTTGCGCCTGGTTTTTGCTGAATCCTTGTCTTCAGTTTGTTGTTATTTTTGTGTCCGTGTTTTGTCTTAGTAATTTTGTCTCTGTTACTGTTTAGTTGTTTCCGTGTTCCTAGTGTTTGTAGCCCTTGTTATTTTCCCCAATAAACCCCCTTCTATATTGTCCCTGCATTTGGGTCTAATTCCTCCCAGTGAAGACACCCGATTTTTCTGAAAGATGGAGTCTGTTTTACAGTAGATATAATCGCTGTTTGATGGCCAGTTGTTGTTGTCTTTTGGAAAATGTCAGTGTTGCAGTGTTTGTGGTAAAGAATGTTGTAGTGTGTCTAGTGATTCTTCATGGGAGATGATGCCAAGGAACGTTGGTATTGGAGAATTTTGGTGTTTGAATTGTGAATGTTAGTTTTAGATGAGTCATTTTTGTGTGCTGAATAAAAAGTGTCTGTTTTGGTGTTTAACTAAAACTGTTTATAGTTTGTTGGTTGTGGATTTCCTGTTTGTTGGAGTTCAGTATGCTTGATGCTTATGAAATGTTTGGAATGTATGATGCACAGTATACATGTGTAACATGTATGTATCATGTATGTGAGGTTTTTGGTGCCGATTGGAGAAATGTAAGTCATTGACTTAAATATGTGTCTAATATCTCCCTCAGGTGGCGGACGTCACTGGAGCAGGACTGATGGGTCAGTGACGGACTCTTTAGAGGTGGAGATGACCTCGTATGTGCTTCTGGCTCTGATGTCTGGACCTGAGCTGCCCGGGTTTGATCTGGATTACAGCGCCAGTATCGTCCAATGGCTTTCTCAGCAGCAGAACGCCTTCGGAGGCTTTGTGTCTACACAGGTACAAATCTTAAATATATTAACCCCACACATTGAGAGAGTGCTCAACTTTCCAAACTTTAACATCTAAAAAGAAGATATATCTTTTACACCAAACAGGCTACATGCTAAAAGCACTGATAAATGTATAAAGCATTTTATTATTTTACAATGTTTTTAAACATATAAAGGAATAAATTTAGGGTTAGGGTAATTTAAAGGCCCGGGATAGGACACATGACAAAGTGTTCACACGCCAGCAAGTCCATATAAGGGCATCTACATCACACTACTCCAGCTTCTATTTGTCAGGGTCCCATTCTCAGGTTACATACGTAACCTTGTGTAGTTCCCTTTCTCAAAGCTGCATCTGATGCTATGGGAACATCAATACCTACACCTCCACACACTGGTCAATGACTGTGCCAGAGGCCACGAGAGAGCACGAGCGGATTGAGAACAGATCATCAATAGCGCTGCAGATTATTAAACCAGAGAGGACCAACCTGCCACAGCACAAATATATTCAAGGGAAACACCCCTGACTGAGGCACTGGATGAGGTGATACCCCTAGTGGAGTGAGCACTGATGCGGTGAGTCAAGGCAACACCACATGCCTCATAGGCCAGAGTAATGGCCTCCACTACCAAGTGGGCTAGGCACTGTTTGGAGACTGGATTACTCCTGTTCTGGCTCCCAAAACAGACAAACAGGTAGGAGGAGTTATGCCATGAGCTCAAGCAGTGGACATAAGTCCTCAAGGCCCCTACTGGGCAAAGCAAATGCAGCCTCTTCTGCTCTGCCGACTCATGGGGTGGAGGACAGTAGGCGAGTAGGATGACTGGACAACCCACCATCCTGGGCACCTTGGGGACATATCATGCCCTGGGGTGCAGAATAGCCTTGGACATGCCAGGGGAAAATCCTAGGCAGGCAGGAGTTATTTTGAGGGAGGCCAAGGCTAAGAGCAGAGCCATCTTCAGGGTTGGAAACTTCCAGCAGCCCCTCTAGGCCTCCACCCTCCAGGTAGAAAAACTTCCACTTCAGAGCATACAGCTTCCTAGTGGAGGGAGCTCTAGCATTCAATAGAGTCTCCTACACTTCAGATGCCTCTAGGAAATGGTCCCCCTCAGAGGGCCAGACCCAGAGCTTCCGCATCTTAGGATTGCCTTCTGCGCCTGAAAAAGGAGATCCTTACTGACAGGATCCTCCCACGGAGTGCCGTCTAGAAGGGAGACTAGGAACTAGGTAAGTTTAGAGGGCCAACGAGAAACAACTAGGAGAAGGTTGAATCAGTCGTGGCCAACTCTGGCTAAAACTTGCTTTGCCCGTGGTAAAGGCGTACAGATGGAGCCTTGGCCACATCTGTACCAGGGCATCTCAGTGAAAGAAACCTGGTCTCTGCCCAGAGCAGAATCTGCTGCACCCAACCTGAATGCAGACCGCCCTGATGATTGATGTAAGTAACCATAGCAGTGCTGTCTGTGTGCACTTACACATGGCAGCCCCTGAAGTGTAGAAGAAAGTGTTTCTTGGTAGGGCGACTGTCCAAGGTCGCTCCCCAGCCTGAACACTCAGTTCTTACGCTCAATACACATTCAAAACGGAACCTCATTTAAACTACAAAAAGGGAAAACAGTATAAAATGCTTGAACATGATTCAACATGATTCTTGAACATGGTTCTTACTGACTCCGATGAACCCAAAGTACTTCATGTATTTTGTCACTGCTACGTTCCCTCAAAAGGGAACTAATTTATTTGTGTAATTAATAGCAATTTACTAATCTACTATAATATATTTAAAATACTTTTAGAACACCTTTTTTTTTATTAATTCTGCAGATTATGTTTGAAGTTATATGAAGTCATATTTTAAAAAAGGTTTGAAATTTAGAGAGAAATGTTTAGGACATGCTTTGTCTGTCCTGTCAGCCATGTTGAATGATATGTGTTTATAGGTAGATCTTTTATTTCTTAAAGTTACTCTCAAAGTAATGGTACAAGTCTGGACACTGTACATTAAGGAATTAAGTTTGTTCTTTTTATACATTTTTCCATCATCTAGGACACTGTCGTGGCTCTTCAGGCTCTGACCAAGTACAGCTACGCCACCTACAGTTCAGAAGGATCTGTAACTGTTACTATAACATCACCATCACGGCTGATTAACACGTTCACCATCAATCAGAGTAACAGACTGTTGTATCAGGAGCATGAGCTGCAGGAGGTTCCTGGACATTATAACGTTAAAGCAGAAGGGAAAGGCTGTGTGTACGTGCAGGTCTGTAGATCATCATGTTACTCACTCACATCAGCTCCGTTATTAATTAAGCAGGTTCTCAGCAGGTCAGTTTGGGAGGATGAGTTGTGCTAATATATTTTTTCTTCTAGTTTAATTTGCACTACAACATTCCTTCTCCTTCTGACGACTCGTCATTCACCATCTCAGCCTCAGCACCTGGAAACTGCAGGGTCCCAAATCCATCTCTGGACGTGATCATTACTGTCACGTAGGTTCTACTGCAACTCCATAATATACAAGAATGAATTGAAAATAATCTTGCATATTTTAAGGACAAAATAAGGAAGAGGAATTTTTTTTTGTTATTATTCTTTGCATAATTCATGTGTGACACAACTTGGAAACAGATTTAGTAAAAAAATGTCCCATTGTCAGATATCAATTGTATGGACAGTTTTAAACAGTAAAACAGAACATCATTTTACATATAAGAAAGTATTTATGAGAAGGTTATAACTGAAATATTCTAATATCATTGGAACATTGGGGCAGTGGTGGCTCAACTGGTTAAGGCTCTGGGTTGTTGATCGGAGGATCAGCCAAGCTGCCACTGTTGGGCCCTTGAGCAAGGCCCTCAACCCTCCCTGCTCCAGGAGGGCTGTATCATACATATCGTCGCTGTCGGGCGGAAACCTCGTATGTCCAAATTTGGTCAATTTCATATTTTTTCACATATCGATGCTATTGGTCAGTCCCCACGTGGGTCTGTTATTTTTACAAGTTATTAACCAATCTAAAGTCTTGAAAATAGCTTGAGCGCAAATCTCATAACTCCATTGGACACTTCAACTGTCCACCTCTTCCTCACTCCGTGGGAGAGCTTCACGGCATATTTCTCCTCAAGAAGAGTCGCAACGAATCAACATGTCTTCTGAGGTAAATGTCTTCAAAACACTGGGCTCAAAGAAAAAAAATCTTGACCCCCGCTAGTTCTGGTGCTCGTATGAGGACAGGAATTTAGCGCAAGACAATCCACTGCAACGCGGACTAAACCCTGTGTACTGCAGATAAGGTACGGCGTTTTTTTAACTTCCTGAAAAATATCGGTTTTGGAGATACGAGGATTCCGCCTGACAGCGACGATATCATACATAGCTGCCCCTGCACTCTGACCCCAACCTCCTCAGATGGGGTATGTGAAGAAAAGAATTCTACTGTGCTGTAATGTATATGTGGCAATAATAAAGGCTTCTATGCCCCGTTCTATTCTATTCTAATATAACACAGTGTGTAAGGATATAAAAATTTTTTTTACTTTAATAAAATTTCTAGAGGTTACTTTTAGAAAGCTGAGGTGATCGTATATAAAATATGTTCGTCAGGTACTTTAGAACAAATATAGAGAATGTGAGCGATTAATGATCGTTTAATTTTAGATATTATGGCGAACGTTTGGAGACCAACATGGTGGTCATCGATGTCAAGCCTCTTTCTGGATTCAGTGTGGACGCGACGTCGGTGCAGCTTGTGAACTGCAACACAAATGTAACGTAGTTATTTAACTGGAAGTGTGAAGCATGAACACAGATATACATATTTATAATTAATAATAACAATTATTCTTAACAGAGTTTATAACTCATAAGTTATAAACACAGTGAAACTGTTCCAAACTTCTGAAAATTGACCACTTATTGTAAAAAATATCTACTTTTATTATGATTATCTTTATTTTAGTCAACTGACGGAGCTGTGAAACGTGTGGATCAAATTAAGGGCAACACAATCATCTATGTGAATGGAGTAAGAACACACACACACACACACATACACACACAGACACACACACACACACATACTGTACACAGACACACACACATATACACACACACACATATACACACATACACACATACATACACATACAGTACACACACACATATATATATACACAGACACACACACACACACATACACACACAGACACACACACACACACATACACATACACAAACACACACACATACACACCCACACACATACATATACATATACACACGCACACATACACACACAGACACAGACACACACAGACACACACATACACACACACACTCACACACACAGACACACACACATACATATACACACACACATACACACACAGACATATACACATACACACACACAAACACACACAGACATATACACATACACACACACAAACACACACACACATACACACCCACACACCCACATACACACACACACACACACACACACACACACACAGACAGACAGACACACACATACACACACACAGACAGACACACACACACACACACACACACACACACACACACACACACACACACACACAGGTGTTTTCACTTGTTAAAGTATGACAAATCCTATTTTTTTCAATATTAATGTAGTATCCACGGTACATGTCGCCTTTCTTATACTATACCAAGAGCGTTATTGCAATAAAACCTAAACAGACCGCGTGGGGTCACATGTACACGGTGAACAGAAATAATTTTATCAGATACACTATTTGTCTGTTTTAGCTGATAAATGGTGAGGAGAAGGTGTACACGATGGCGCTCGTGCAGGAACTTCCAGTACAGAAGCTGCAACCAGCGGTTGTGGAGGTTTATGACTACTATGAGACCGGTATGCATCAATCTGTACTTCACAGCACACAAGTCACTGTATCTGTGTCTCATATAAGAACCAAAGCCTGATTTCAGTGTTTTTCTCTTCTTCTAAAGGTGAGAGAGCTTCAGCTGACTACATCTCTCCATGTCAAGTTCAGTGAGAGTCTGTACCTGATCTCCATTAAAGCCAAACAAGAGCTTTTCCCCCATTTGGGTTATTTTTATGAGAATTCTTTGAGTAGCTTACAGTTATCAACATATCAAACCTTTCCATATCACAAAAGTTCAGTAAAGTTTTAAGAGTGTTTCATTTTAATTAATTTTTATAATATATAATGTGTTTATATTGTGTAATGTCACCCCAAAATACATTGAGTCTGTAATTTTGATTTTCTCCAAAAGGTGATAGTTTCTTCCTCACTGTAAAGTCAAATTTTATTCTCATCTCTCTGTTTTTTATATTATATCTAAATCTGCTAAACAATTTAAATAATTAAAATGGTATAATCCACATGCTATGAGCTAACAAAGAAAAAGAAAATTATAATTAAATGTGCCAATAAATGTTTCATCTGCACTGATCATTAGTGTTACGTGTGTCGTTTTCTCATCGTGTGGCAGCATCCAGATATCTCAGATTCACCAAAACACTCTCACTCACTCTCACTCATTTTCTACCACTTATCCGAACTACCTCGGGTCACGGGGAGCCTGTGCCTATCTCAGGCGTCATCGGGCATCAAGGCAGGATACACTCTGGACGGAGTGCCAACCCATCGCAGGACACACACACACACACACACTCTCATTCACTCACACAATCACACACTACGGACAATTTTCCAGAGATGCCAATCAACCTACCATGCATGTCTTTGGACCGGGGGAGGAAACCGGAGTACCCGGAGGAAACCCCCGAAGCACGGGGAGAACATGCAAACTCCACACACACAAAGTGGAGGTGGGAATCGAATCCCCAACCCTGGAGGTGTGAGGCGAACGTACTAACCACTAAGACACCGTGACCCCCTCCAAAACACTCTATGCTTTTTTATTTAAAAAAAGATACTACTAAACATATATGTTATGAGCCAGACCGAGACACTGAGACAGCTGTTGCTTTCACTCCAAATACCAATTAACCGTCACCTTTTGACCAAATCAGGAGTTGCAGAACAGAAAAGTTAGATCATGTACTGTGGCATGAGACCATTTGATTACAGATCCTCTTTCTAGGTCAACCATATTATCTTAAAATCAGTACAAACTTTTTTTGGGATTCAAAGCACTGTGTATTTTATGTTATGATGTGGTCATGTCTTCTGGTTCTAGTAAGGACCATCTACATTTTAATTCTTGGTTTCTCTACTGATGGCATTTTGTCTGAGATACAGGAATGTCCCAATCATTTGTGTCCACTTCAGACTCCTCCAGAAACGCTCTACATTTACGGCAGATTGCTCTTATAAAGTTCACTAGGACACAGACTTCCATCAGAGTGGAGGTTTCAGAGTGGAGAAAGAAATGTCATTATCTATCTTGGATAATGACACAAGCTACCAACCAAAAAGGGTCACACAGAAATATAACAGCGAATTTAGTAACAGAGACAATACATTCAAATTGCCTGAAGATTAAAAGGCATCATGAGTAGCTAATAAACAAAGTTTTGTCATATTGTCATATAGTTTCACCATCCACTTTATTAGGAACACGTATAGAACCCGGGAGTTTCTGCAGCAATCCAGTTAGCAAATCATCAGCATAGCATCACAGTGCGTAAAATTATACAAAAGCACAACTAGAGCTTCAATTAATGTTGACAACGAAGATGAGAATAAAGAGAAAATGTGAGTCAGTAACTTTAAATGAGGATGTTGGTATCAGATATTTCAGAAACTGGATCACAAACATTATCTGAACTACACACACATTTACAAACTAGCAGAGGTGTGTAGAGTAGCCAAAAATTGTACTCAAGTAAAAGTACCGTTACTTCAGAATAATATGACCAGAGGTGGGAGTAAGTCACACATGTGCAAGTCACAAGTAAGTCTCAAGTCTTAACCTTCAAGTCTCAAGCAAGTCTGAGTCATTTTTTGTGAGAGTCAAGTCAAGTCAAGTCAAGTCACTGCTTTATGTCAAGCAAGTCACTGGCAAGTCATACAGATGTTTGATGATTTAACTAAATGTATATATTAAACAAAGTTAAATCTACAGTATTTATGGACTATGAGAGTTTTATTTGCAACAACAATGATTATATGCATTTATTTTTAAAAGGTGTCCACATACAGGTGAGTTGTAAATACAATAAAAATCTAAAAATGAATAAAAATCAAAACTACAAAGAATAAGATGTAAATATAACTGAAATAAATTTCAATATGCCTCAAACATGGCAGAAGACCATGGAAAAGTAAATATAAAAAAGTGCAATGGTTACTTTGCAACCAAATGGCATTTTTTTGAACAGGCATTCACCTTTAATGGGACATGAACACATCCTTACATTAGATCCTTCCTTTTAACAACAGAATAACAACAACAATCAAACTTACTAAAGTAAATGTAACGGAGTAAATGTAACTCGTTACTACCCACCTCTGCAAACTAGGTCACGTTTGACTTTTTATTGCTGCAAAAATGTAGAATAAAAAGACATTCAACATCAGTACATAACTGAATCCGGCTAATCGTTGTAATCCAGGCCACTGTTGCTTTGTTATATACCCCAAAATCTTTACACATAATGTACATTATCCATCACCTGATTACAGTCATACTTAACAATTTTTTTCTGTGTCTCTCTGTCTCTCTCTCTCTCTCTCTCTCTCTCTCTCTCTCTCTCTCTCTCTCTCTCTCTCTCTCTCTCTCTCTCGAGCTATATATGACACTCCCGAGCTCCCAGTTTTCCGAGTTCCTAGACTGATCGTCTCCTCTTTTCTTCTTCATATCATCTCAGGGAGATTGTATTGTATTGTATTGTGTTGTATTGTATTGTATTGTATTGTATTGTATTGTGTTGTATTGTATTGTGTTGTATTGTATTGTATTGTATTGTGTTGTATTGTATTGTGTTGTGTTGTATTGTATTGTATTGTATTGTATTGTATTGTATTGTGTTGTATTGTATTGTGTTGTGTTGTATTGTATTGTATTGTATGTCTTTATTGTCTTTATTGTCCACCAAGGTGGAAATTTTTCTTTGGCTCACCATCACTTAAAAATAAGAAAAACAAAAGGAACTGGAAAATAACACATAAAAACAAAGACCAATATCCGTTAGAATATCACATTATCACATTATCACAAGATTACACTTGTTTTATCAACGCTTGAGAAATTCAGAAATTTAATAGCATTTGATAGATATATAGTATTATAAATTTTTAATTAAAATAAAAATTATATATATATATATATATGGGGGGCACGGATGGTGGCTTAGTGGTTAGCACGTTCGCCTCACACCTCCAGGGTTGGGGGTTCGATTCCCGCCTCCACCTTGTGTGTGTGGAGTTTGCATGTTCTCCCCGTGCCTCAGGGGGTTTCCTCCGGGTACTCCGGTTTCCTCCCCCGGTCCAAAGACATGCATGGTAGGTTGATTGGCATCTCTGGAAAATTGTCCATAGTGTGTGATTGTGTGAGTGAATGAGTGTGTGTGTGTGTGTGTGTGCCCTGTGATGGGTTGGCACTCCGTCCAGGGTGTATCCTGCCTTGATGCCCGATGACGCCTGAGATAGGCACAGGCTCCCCGTGACCCGAGGTAGTTCGGATAAGCGGTAGAAGATGAGTGAGTGAGAGAGTGAGTGAGTGAGAGAGTGTTATATATATATATATATTTTCTTTCTTCTGTTTCTATACTTCTGTAAAGCTGCTTTGGGGCAATTTGAATTGTTAAAAACACTATACAAAATAAATTGAATTGAATTAAATACATCCTTTTCCATAGATCAGGCATTCACAAAAACTGGCAACCAGTTATTTCTAAAATAGATTTTCTGTTTACTTTTGAACAGCATGATGAATAATGTTCACTTATGGGTCGAGTTATACACCAAAACTCCACAGGCCTTTTGTTTGGCGCCTTGTTCGCATCACCTGATCATTACAACCCTTGTGTACAATATTTTACATGCAATCATAATACGTAGTATTTCTAGACCGGATACATTTTTTTTATTTCTCTTATGAAGTAAAGAAACAGCTAATGATATGCCTCAGGCCTAAGGGGTCAAATCCAGATGATGGTTTTGCAGAATAGAGTCACTTGTTCTAACACAAGGCGACTGTAGTGTTGTTCATATGTCACCGACTCAACTAATGACCGATTGATTAAAGATGGATAAGCTTGCAATAATGAACATTTTAATAAATGCACAAAAGGACAGGTTTGTAGTGTTTCCTTGCATAATTAAGTGTTTATTTAATTTCCTTGTTTATTTTAGTAATACCCAAATCAGTATGATTATGATTCATACTTGAATATTAAGCCTAGAACTCTGTGACATGTGATCGTGTTAATCTCAGGATATGATTATGACCTTGTTGTGTATAAAGAAGCACTAAGAAGGCACCCTGTTATCTTATTTAGTCTATTGTGGACACATGAATCCAGACCAAACCAGACTCAGTGGGTGCACAAACACTGATAAATAAATATTAGAGAAAAAAGTTAGAGTTAATAAATAGTGATTTTTACCTCAGTTCACCTTGTTCTCGAATCAGAATAGAAACCAAACGATTTATATAACACCAAAGGCGTTAGTCATAACAGCGGAGGAAGAGGAGCACGATGACCTTAAATCTGAGAAGAAGTTCATATCTTCATATCTACAGTGTTTTGTATTTGTGTTCTGTGAAGAAAGATTAACTAAAATATGAGATGAACTTTCATCAGAAGTGCAAACCCAAAGAAAGTTCAGATTAGGCCCTGATGAAGTATAAATGTGAATTTAAATACTAGTATTACTAATAATACTAATAATGATAACAATTACATACATAATTTCTAGAAAAGAATTAACAACATGGGGGGGGCACGGTGGCTTAGCGGTTAGCACGTTCGCCTCACACCTCCAGGGTTTGGGGTTCGATTCCCGCTTCCACCTTGTGTATGTGGAGTTTGCATGTTCTCCCCGTGCCTCGGGGGTTTCCTCCGGGTACTCCGGTTTCCTCCCCCGGTCCAAAGACATGCATGGTAGGTTGATTGGCATCTCTGGAAAATTGTCCGTAGTGTGTGATTGTGTGAGTGAATGAGAGTGTGTGTGTGTGCCCTGTGATGGGTTGGCACTCCGTCCAGGGTGTATCCTGCCTTGATGCCTGATGACACCTGAGATAGGCACAGGCTCCCCGTGACCCGAGGTAGTTCGGATAAGTGGTAGAAGATGAGTGTGAGTGAGTGAGTGAGTGAGTGAGTGAGTGAGTGAGTGAGTGAGTGAGAATTAACAATATTTTCTGACAATACAATTCAGTCTATAGAATGTTTCGATTGTACAGAAATAAAACTGTAATTATTCAATGGCTGTAAATCTTTTTAAAGAGAGAAACACATCTTATATCTTAGATTTCTTATAATGAGAAATATTCTATACATTTGATCATATTTAAGATATTTACACTTTAAAAGAAGTAATAAAAATAATTTTTGTAGTCTCTTTCCCTCTTTCTGTGATCTTGAGAACTGTTTGTCCTAAAAATAAAATGAGAAGGGAAAAGTGACGACCTTCATTCAGTCTGATCAGGACTTCATATCTTTATTGTTGTAATATATTTGTGTTTTGTTCCCTCACACATAAGATACAGCGTGACTCTAATCTCCATTAACTCTGATTAAGGAGATCTATTACAGGAAGTAACTCGTGAAACATTTCATTATATTTATAAAGTTTTGGCAGTTGTACATTCTACGTTGTTCATGTAGTTACCTTGATACTTTAACACGCGTTATCGTCGCTTAACCCACGTTTTCTTAAATCTGACATGCCAAATCCAACTTAAAGCTTCGGTGTCAAACTTTCTTATTTAGCTGAAGGAGGATAAAAAGTGAAAAAGAAAGAAAGAAAAACTTATTCATGAACTAATCACTTTTAATATTAAACATAAATAAAATATATAAATAAATATAAATAAATATATAGAAATGTAAGTGACAGAGCCGTAGTCTAATTTTCACCTGAAGTTAGTTTTTCAAGTGATTTCAAGACAAAGTCTTATAAACTTATAAACGAATAATTCTTGAGTTGAAATTTGTTCAAACATTACAGTGAATAATAATAATAATAATAATAATAATAATAATAATAATAATAATAATAATAATAATAAAATATCTGTGCACTATATTTAGACTGAATTACACTGAATGCACATTTATAACTGAAAGGTTGTGTTTGTGCCATAAATATACGATATTTGATATATAGCTCTTAGTAAAAGTCTTTCAGCTTGAATTGTAATTGAAAAAATATCAAATTTATCTGTGTTTTACATTCCTGTGTGAACCCATTGGTTCTTTTTATCGAATGTTTTGTTAAGTGAACATACAAAGCAAGGCCAGAAGAAGTGATATACAAGAGGCTGATGCTCACAAAACACATTAAGCACCACAAAGAAAACTTAAAGACATTTGGGTGGCGTGAAGGTTAATAAATACCACAAGTGCCCTAAGATCATCTTGCCTTGTATGATTGTGCTGGATTCTGATCCAGGATGGGGCCTTCAAGAGTCACACTCGCTTTGGTTTTGCTTTTCTCAAGCATCATAGTACAAGTGATCTCCAAAGACAAGTAAGACCCTTTAATATTTCTCAGATTTTCTCTTATTATTATGGAGAGATTTATAGTGCAACATTTTTTTGTTAATACTGTATGAATGAGATGCTCAGGATAAGCTGAATGAGGGATGAGGGACATCTCAGAAAAATAAAAAACATTTATTAAAGTGTCAATTTTCAGATTTGTTTGTTATCATTTGTAGAATTTTTAATCTTAATTAAAAAGTGTCCGTTGGCTCCTTGTGATTGGATTAAATTACATGCAATTTATGCAACTTGCTTTCATACGATGGAATTTGTCACTTGTGTGTTATTTGTACTGTATAAGAGCTGATATGAGACGTAACCTGCACGTCCTTCATGTAGCTTTTGATCCTAAAAACTGCTGTGATTTGTTCTACAGTTACCATTATGATGGTTTATGATGATGGCTTGTGATGTTTAATATCAAATGATTTTGCGTTTAAGTTTCAATTGTTTACAAATCAGCATAAAAAAAACATTAATAACTATAATGAAGTTAAATTATTAAATATTAGTCTCTGATGAATAAAAAAAATGATTAGGAAGAAACCTTGAGAGGAACCAAACTCAAAAAGGATCCCATCCTTAGTAGAAAGTGTGATTAAAAGATAATTTCCTTTTTATAACTAAACTATATGGTCAAAAAGTAAAAAGGAATAATTTATTTATTTATAAATTATAATTTATTTTACATGAAATCCATCTTGTTGAAGTTATCATCACTCCAAATCTGCTCCTTTGTTCAAAACTATTCACAAACAGTTTTTAACCTAGCAAATATTTTTAGAAGACTGAGACACCGATACAGTGTCGGAGTCCCAAACACTAATCAGAAATCTGATCCATAACTGATTGGCTTTCTAAGAGAAAGCTCTGCTTCCAGCTGTAGCCTTTACTTTATAGCCTGTAACGTTTGACTAGAGTGAATTGTGGATTATATAAAAAATTAAAATTGATAAAAGTTTGCTTAAGTACTGCAAAGGTATTTTATTATAAAGTGCTAAATTGGAGCTGACGTAGTGTGGATAAGATAAGAGTGCTGTGGCCATATCTTCTGGTTCTAGTTAAGACCAAACTGAATTAACTTGAGCTTTATTATCCAATCTAGAAGTAAAAAAGTATGAACTAGTTTTTCTGCACAATATAGTAACATTAACTGTATATTATGTTCATAGTACATACATATCTGTAAATTTCAGTTTATAGTAATAGCCATCAGTATATTATGATCATAGTACATACACATCTATATTACCATTTTATTTAATTTATTTAACTCATATAAAAACTGTATATCCTGCACTTACTGCTATTGCACTCTGGTTAGACCTAAACTGCATTTCGTTGCCTTGTACTCGTGTAATGACAATAAAGTTGAATCTAATCTAATCTAATCTAATCTAATTAAGGGCCATTTCTTTAACGCCATTTTCTAGCCTTAAGAGAATAGTATTACCTGAATGTTGCACTAAGTCTAGCAACACCAGCAAGGAGACACAAACCTGATCAGAGGCCAGCAGTAGGCCATTTACCTCTTTAACCAGTGCTCTTTCTGTGCTATGATGAAGCCCAAATCCTGACTGATACATTAAATGAATGTTATTCCTTTTTAGATATGAACATAAGTGCTGCGCTATAACCAAGTTATAACATAACAAGTGTAAAGGTTTGATATAACCAGTGCTAAGGGAATAATTGATTACTTATTTTGAAATGTTTAGTTGCTTCTGTACCACTAAATAGAGTAATAATGTAATGTCAGTTATTATATTATCGGTTTTAAATTTATAGTCTGAATTTTTTTTCAGTTTTGCAATTGAAGTATTTCACACAGCCGTCGCTGCTAAACAACGATTATGTGCATGTTTCTGTGTTAATATTATTTAGTAATTAATTTTGACACAATTTTCAATCAAATTTTAGAGTAGTCTGTTTTATGGTGTGTGTGTGTGTGTGTGTGTGTGTGTGTGTGTGTGTGTTATACCTGAGTGGTAGTTTTTCCTTTCTAATTATTCAATTTCCTGATCAAATTCTGTAACTTTGGGAGACTATTGATGATCTGCAGTAGCTGATGTGTATGTACAGTTTCCACAGTAACATGACAAGGTACATATTTTAAATTCAAGATGCGACCTTCAGACTGCATTGACTGTAATGTATACTGACTATATTTTTCATATTTATTCCAAATGTTAGATAAAGAGTTTGTCCACCGTTATGAATGGAGTCTTTTGGATTATCATAATGAGTTATGCATGTTTTCAGGAATGCTTTTAACAGTGCTTAAAGTAACAACTACATATGAGATAAAATATCAAAACTCCTACAAAGGAAATCATTATATGTCCAAACACCAAACACCTCCTTTTCCGCCAGTTAGACGATGTATATAACTGTATTGGGGAGGACCATCTTAAATTAATGCTATATACTTATTTTGTTGAATCCGCATTTCTGTTAAACAATAATTAAATAGACACCAATAAAAACATTAATAGTCCATTAATTCCTTATCAGTAATAATTCTATTAACAATAAGTGTATTAGATGTAAGACATCTAAAGTTTAACAGTCCTAGCTTCAGATCTGATCTCAAAACTGATCAAAAGTGATCTCAAAACTGTTCCAGTTGTCTATAAAGTTCACATTGTTTATGGAGCACTGCCCTGAAAATAGAGTCAAAAACATGGGTACAGTACGTGGGTTCTTTTGACAGTGTCTATGTGAATAAATCCCATCACCTCTCATGTGTCTTCATACTAGTACCTAATAGAGTGCTATTCATTATATTTTGTAATCCTAAGCTAAAAAGCATTACTAAGGATAATGAATTAGACTGGGTGAGAGTTTTCTGATTATTGCAATAATACACAAATAATATTCTATAACATAATAAAATATTTATATAACACTAAAGGTGTCATTACATATTTACACATTTCAAAATAGGCAAAATTCTGCAGCCGACGTGATGAAACATACTTTGTTAAATGAAAATATTTTTCTATTTATTCCACTATTATGCAGATGTCCTGAAAATTATTAATTGATAAAGCTACCTGCTGTATATCTCTTTACAGGAATCCACCTGATTCTGATAAAGAAAAAGACAAGAAAGACAATTCATCTGATTCTGATAAAAAGAAAGACAAACATCCATCTGATTCTGATAAAAAGAAAGACAAACATCCATCTGAATCTGATAAAAAGAAAGACAAGCATCCATCTGAATCTGATGAAAAGAAAGACAAGCATCCATCTGAATCTGATGAAAAGAAAGACAAACATCCATCAGATTCTGATAAAAAGAAAGATAAACATCCGTCAGATTCTGATAAAAAGAAAGACAAACATCCATCTGAATCGGATAAACAAAAAGACAAACATCCATCAGATTCTGATAAAAAGAAAGACAAGCATCCATCAGATTCTGATAAAAAGAAAGACAAGCATCCATCTGAGTCGGATAAAAAGAAAGACAAGCATCCATCTGAATCTGATGAAAAGAAAGACAAACATCCATCTGAATCGGATAAACAAAAAGACAAACATCCATCAGATTCTGATAAAAAGAAAGACAAGCATCCATCAGATTCTGATAAAAAGAAAGACAAACATCCATCTGAATCTGATAAAAAGAAAGACAAACATCCATCAGATTCTGATAAAAAGAAAGACAAACATCCATCTGAATCTGATGAAAAGAAAGATAAACATCCATCTGAATCTGATAAAAGGAAAGACAAACATCCATCTGAATCTGATAAACAAAAAGACAAACATCCATCTGAATCTGATAAAAAGAAAGACAAGCATCCATCTGAATCTGATGAAAAGAAAGACAAACATCCATCAGATTCTGATAAAAAGAAAGACAAACATCCATCTGAATCTGATAAACAAAAAGACAAACATCCATCAGATTCTGATAAAAAGAAAGACAAGCATCCAGCTGAGTCAGATAAAAAGAAAGACAAGCATCCATCTGAATCTGATGAAAAGAAAGACAAACATCCATCTGAATCTGATAAAAAGAAAGACAAACATCCATCAGATTCTGATAAAAAGAAAGACAAGCATTCATCTGAATCTGATAAAAAGAAAGACAAACATCCATCAGATTCTGATAAAAAGAAAGACAAACATCCATCTGAATCTGATGAAAAGAAAGACAAACATCCATCTGAATCGGATGAAAAGAAAGACAAACATCCATCAGATTCTGATAAAAAGAAAGACAAACATCCATCTGAATCTGATAAAAAGAAAGACAAACATCCATCAGATTCTGATAAAAAGAAAGACAAGCATCCATCTGAATCTGATAAAAAGAAAGACAAACATCCATCAGATTCTGATAAAAAGAAAGACAAACATCCATCTGAATCGGATGAAAAGAAAGACAAACATCCATCAGATTCTGATAAAAAGAAAGACAAACATCCATCTGAATCTGATAAAAAGAAAGACAAACATCCATCAGATTCTGATAAAAAGAAAGACAAGCATCCATCTGAATCTGATAAAAAGAAAGACAAACATCCATCAGATTCTGATAAAAAGAAAGACAAACATCCATCTGAATCGGATGAAAAGAAAGACAAACATCCATCAGATTCTGATAAAAAGAAAGACAAACATCCATCTGAATCTGATAAAAAGAAAGACAAACATCCATCAGATTCTGATAAAAAGAAAGACAAGCATCCATCTGAATCTGATAAAAAGAAAGACAAACATCCATCAGATTCTGATAAAAAGAAAGACAAACATCCATCTGAATCGGATGAAAAGAAAGACAAACATCCATCAGATTCTGATAAAAAGAAAGACAAACATCCATCTGAATCGGATGAAAAGAAAGACAAACATCCATCAGATTCTGATAAAAAGAAAGACAAACATCCATCAGATTCTGATAAAAAGAAAGACAAGCATCCATCTGAATCTGATAAAAAGAAAGACAAACATCCATCAGATTCTGATAAAAAGAAAGACAAACATCCATCTGAATTAGATAAAAAGAAAGACAAACATCCATCAGATTCTGATAAAAAGAAAGACAAACATCCATCTGAATCGGATAAAAAGAAAGACAAACATCCATCAGATTCTGATAAAAAGAAAGACAAACATCCATCTGAATCAGATGAAAAGAAAGACAAACATCCATCTGAATCTGATAAAAAGAAAGACAAACATCCATCTGAATCTGATAAAAAGAAAGACAAACATCCATCAGATTCTGATAAAAAGAAAGACAAACATCCATCAGATTCTGATAAAAAGAAAGACAAACATCCATCTGAATCTGATAAAAAGAAAGACAAACATCCATCAGATTCTGATAAAAAGAAAGACAAACATCCATCTGAATCTGATGAAAAGAAAGACAAACATCCATCTGAATCTGATAAAAAGAAAGACAAACATCCATCAGATTCTGATAAAAAGAAAGACAAACATCCATCAGATTCTGATAAAAAGAAAGACAAACATCCATCTGAATCTGATAAAAAGAAAGACAAACATCCATCAGATTCTGATAAAAAGAAAGACAAACATCCATCTGAATCTGATGAAAAGAAAGACAAACATCCATCTGAATCGGATGAAAAGAAAGACAAACATCCATCAGATTCTGATAAAAAGAAAGACAAACATCCATCAGATTCTGATAAAAAGAAAGACAAGCATCCATCTGAATCTGATAAAAAGAAAGACAAACATCCATCAGATTCTGATAAAAAGAAAGACAAGCATCCATCTGAATCTGATAAAAAGAAAGACAAGCATCCATCTGATTCTGATAAAAAGAAAGACAAACATCCATCTGAATCTGATAAAAAGAAAGACAAACATCCATCTGAATCGGATGAAAAGAAAGACAAACATCCATCAGATTCTGATAAAAAGAAAGATAAACATCCATCTGAATCTGATAAAAAGAAAGACAAACATCCATCAGATTCTGATAAAAAGAAAGACAAACATCCATCTGAATCTGATAAAAAGAAAGACAAGCATCCATCTGAATCTGATGAAAAGAAAGACAAGCATCCATCTGAATCTGATAAAAAGAAAGACAAACATCCATCAGATTCTGATAAAAAGAAAGACAAACATCCATCTGAATCTGATAAAAAGAAAGACAAACATCCATCTGAATCTGATAAAAAGAAAGACAAACATCCATCTGAATCTGATAAAAAGAAAGACAAACATCCATCTGAATCTGATAAAAAGAAAGACAAACATCCATCTGAATCTGATAAAAAGAAAGTCAAGCATCCACCTGAATCTGATAAAAAGAAAGAGAAGCATCCATCTGAATCTGATAAAAAGAAAGACAAGCATCCATCTGAATCTGATAAAAAGAAAGACAAACATCCATCTGAATCTGATAAAAAGAAAGACAAGCATCCATCTGAATCTGATAAAAAGAAAGACAAGCATCCATCAGAATCTGATAAAAAGAAAGACAAGCATCCATCAGAATCTGATAAAAAGAAAGACAAGCATCCATCTAAATCTGATAAAAAGAAAGACAAGCATCCATCCGAATCTGATAAAAAGAAAGACAAGCATCCATCTGAATCTGATAAACAAAAAGACAAACATCCATCTGAATCTGATAAAAAGAAAGACAAACATCCATCAGATTCTGATAAAAAGAAAGACAAACATCCATCTGAATCTGATAAAAAGAAAGACAAACATCCATCAGAATCTGATAAAAAGAAAGACAAACATCCATCTGAATCTGATAAAAAGAAAGACAAACATCCATCAGATTCTGATAAAAAGAAAGACAAGCATCCATCTGAATCTGATAAAAAGAAAGACAAACATCCATCAGAATCTGATAAAAAGAAAGACAAACATCCATCAGAATCTGATAAAAAGAAAGACAAACATCCATCTGAATCTGATAAAAAGAAAGACAAACATCCATCAGATTCTGATAAAAAGAAAGACAAGCATCCATCTGAATCTGATAAAAAGAAAGACAAACATCCATCAGAATCTGATAAAAAGAAAGACAAACATCCATCAGAATCTGATAAAAAGAAAGACAAACATCCATCTGAATCTGATAAAAAGAAAGACAAACATCCATCAGATTCTGATAAAAAGAAAGACAAGCATCCATCTGAATCTGATAAAAAGAAAGACAAACATCCATCTGAATCTGATAAAAAGAAAGACAAGCATCCATCTGAATCTGATAAAAAGAAAGACAAACATCCATCTGAATCTGATAAAAAGAAAGACAAGCATCCATCTGAATCTGATAAAAAGAAAGACAAACATCCATCTGAATCTGATAAAAAGAAAGACAAACATCCATCTGAATCTGATAAAAAGAAAGACAAACATCCATCTGAATCTGATAAAAAGAAAGAAAGGTTAGTGTTATTCACAAACAAACTGCTAGATCAAACACACACCAGTTATCATTCTATCCATCATGTATTCTATAATCAATAATCAAATACTTCACTGCTACAGAATTTATTAAGAAAAAACTGAATAGACAGTTTGCTCACTCCAAAGACTGAGTGGTCTCTGATAACCCTGTAGCATAATACATCTGTATCATGGTGTCTAGACATAAGTGTGAGGGCGAACCTGTGGGGACAGGGGGTTCAAACAAATCCACTTCCAGCCGGCCATACAGTACCTCTGCCAAATGGACTCTACTGTACCACCTGTGGGTTCAGCTGAAGTTCTGCCACCCCCTGGGCATCAGCGCCTGCCACAGTAGTTTTGTCAGTGCAGACAAACTTGCACTCTACTTGCATTTTCAGGCAGTTTATGTGCCATGAGAGATAATGGCTCCACAATATGCCGTGGGCTGAGCGGCCATTAAGTACTTCACCCCATCCCATGAGAGAGGTGTCTGTCAAAAGTGTTTTGCCCTGATTGTTGGACCCAAGGTAAAAATCTGAGGTCTTTTTAACAAATGAAGGGTTTGAAGCCCATGGACTTACAATTACAGGGGTGAAACCACCTGCTCTTGAGCCAGAACCGCAATGGTCTCATGCGCAGAGAACCAAAGGGGATAATGTTGTCTGCCGCTGCCATGATATTCAACAACGTCTAATCCCAAATGGCTGATAGGTCTTGGCTAAATCTGACACTGTTAAATAGCAGGATCAAATCACCCCCTGAACATGCAGTTCTCTGAGATGGACATAACACACTCTTCTCAAGGTCAAAACATCTCAATGCCTTCTCTTTCTTTCTTTCTTCTTCTTTCGGCTTTTCCCTTCAGGGGTCGCCACAGCGAATCATCTCTCTCCACCTAACCCTATCTTCTGCATCCTCAACACTTGCACCCACTAGCTTCAAATCCTCATTAATTACATCCATATACCTCCTCTTTGGCCTTCCTCTTTGCCTCCTGCCTGGCAGCTCCATGTCCAACATTCTCCTACCAATATACTCACTCTCCCTCCTCTGAACATGTCCAAACCATCTTAATCTCGCCTCCCTAACTTTGTCCCCCAAACGTCCAACATGGGCTGTCCCTCTGATGTACTCGTTCCGAATCCTGTCCAATCTTGTCACACCCAAAGAGAACCTCAACATCTTCAGTTCGGCTACCTCAAGCTCTGACTCCTGTCTCTTCTTCAGTGTCACTGTCTCTAAACCATACAGCACGGCCGGTCTCACCACTGTCCTGTACACCTTCCCCTTGATTCTTGCTGATATTTTCCTATCACACAGAACTCCTGACACCTTTCTCCACCCACTCCAACCTGCCTGCACTCGCTTCTTTACTTCTTTCCCACTCTCTCCAATTCCCTGGACTGTTGACCCCAAGTACTTAAACTCCTGTACCTTCTTCACCTCTTCACCCTGTAACCTTACTATTCCACTTCCCTCCCTTTCATTCACACACATGTACTCAGTCTTACTACGACTGACTTTCATTCCTCTTCTCTCCAACGCAAACCTCCACCTCTCCAGGTTTTCCTCCACCTGCTCCCTGCTCTCACTACAGATCACAATGTCATCTGCAAACATCATCGTCCAAGGAGACTCCTGTCTGACCTCCTCTGACAACTGGTCCATCACTATAGCAAACAGGAAGGGGCTCAGAGCCGATCCCTGATGCAGTCCCACCTCCACTGTAAACTCCTCTGTCTGACCTACAGCACACCTCACCACTGTCCTGCTCCTCTCATACATGTCCTGCACCACTCTGACATACTTCTCTGCTACTCCTGACTTCCTCATACAGTACCACAGCTCTTCTCTTGGCACCCTGTCATACGCTTTCTCTAAGTCTACAAACACACAGTGCAACTCCCTCTAACCATCCCTATACTTCTCCATCAACATTCTCAGAGCAAAAATTGCATCTGTTGTGCTCTTTCTCGGCATGAAGCCATACTGCTGCTCACAAATTTCCACCACCTTCCTTAACCTAGCTTCCACTACTCTTTCCCACAACTTCATTGTATGGCTCATCAACTTTATCCCCCTATAGTTGCTGCAACTCTGCACGTCACCCTTATTCTTAAAGATCGGCACTAACACACTCCTTCTCCATTCCTCAGGCATCCTCTCACTTTCTAATACCCTGTTGAACAAACTAGTTAAAAATTCCACTGCTGCCTCTCCTAGACACTTCCAGACCTCTACCGGGATGTCGTCAGGACCAACTGCCTTTCCACTTTTCATCCTCTTCAAGGCCTTCCTGACTTCATCCTTTCTAATCTTATCTACTTCCTGTTCCACAGAGTTCACCCCTTCTACTCTTTTTTCCCTCTGATTTTCCTCATTCATCAGCTCCTCAAAGTATTCCTTCCATCTCCTCTGTACACTCTCCTCACTTGTGAGCACCCTTCCATCTCTATCCTTAATAATTCTAACTTGCTGCACATCCTTCCCATCTCGATCCCTCTGTCTAGCTAACCTGTACAAGTCCTTCTCTCCTTCTCTAGTGTCTAACCTAGTGTACAACTCATCATATGCCTTCTGCTTGGCCTTAGACACCTCCCTCTTCACTCTGCGCTGTAACTCCTTGTATTCCTGTCTATTCTCTTCAGTCCTGTCCATATCCCACTTCTTCTTGGCTAATCTCTTCCTCTGTATACTATCCTGAACTTCCTCATTCCACCACCAAGTCTCCTTATCTTCTTTCCTCCTTCCAGATGACACACCCAGCACCTTTCTCCCTGTCTCCCTGATCACTTCTGCTGTAGTTTCCCAGTCATCCGGCAGCACTACCTGACCACCCAGAGCCTGCCTCAACTTCTGTCTAAATTCCTCACAACATTCCTCCTTTTTCAGCTTCCACCACTTAGTTTTCTTCTCTATCTTTGACCTCTTCCTCTTACAGACCATCAGAGTCATCCTACACACCACCATCCTATGCTGTCTGGCTACACTCTCTCCCACTACCACTTTACAGTCACTAATCTCTTTCAGATTGCCTCTTCTACAAAGGATGTAGTCTACCTGTGTTCTCCTACCTCCACTCTTGTAAGTCACTCTATGTTCCTCCCTCTTCTGAAAATACGTGTTAACCACAGCCATGTCCATCCTCTTAGCAAAGTCTACTACCATCTGTCCTTCAAGGTTCCTTTCCTTAACTCCAAACTTGCCCATCACCTCCTCATCACCTGTGTTCCCCTCACCAACATGTCCATTAAAATCCGCTCCTATCACCACTCTCTCACCCTTGGGAATACTCTCAATCACCTCATCGAATTCACACCAGAATCTCTCTTTCTCCTCTAACTCACAACCTACCTGTGGGGCATAACCACTAACAACATTCAACATCACCCCTTCAATCTCTAACTTCAGACTCATCACCCTGTCTGACACTCTCTTCACCTCCAGAACATTCCTCACAAACTCCTCCTTCAGGACCACACCTACCCCATTTCTCTTACTATCCACACCATAATAAAACAGCTTGAATCCTGCTCCTATACTACGAGCCTTGCTACCCTTCCACTTGGTCTCCTGTACACACAGTATATCCACCTTCCTTCTCTCCATCATATCAGCCAGCTCTCTACCTTTCCCTGTCATAGTACCAACATTCAGAGTCCCTATTCTCAGTCCTACACTCTTACCTTCCCTCTTCTCTCTCTGTCTGTGCACTCTCCTCCCTCCTCTACTCCTTCGACCAACAGTAGCCCAATTTCCACCGGCGCCCTGTAGGTCAACGGCGCCGATGGCGGTCGTTGTTAACCCGGGCCTCGACCGATCCGGTATGAAATTCTTACTGACAACTCGCATGGTTAGATTTGGCAATGTTTTATGCCGGATGCCCTTCCTGACGCAACCCTCTCTATTTATCCGGGCTTGGGACCGGCACAGAAGTCACTGGACTGTGACCCCCATGGCTAGATTAATGCCTTCTCTTTCAACTATGCTAAAATAGTTACACATTTAATAGGCAACTAATCGTTATTTATTGCACAACATAGACAAACAAACGGCAAAACAGAAAAACAATTCAAACAGACAAATGGATTCCCGAAGTCAAAGAAGCTGGAGATCTGTTGAACGTTTATGGTTTTGCTGATGTGTGCTGCTATATCAGCTGATTCATGTCAGCCAATAGAATTCATATGAGCACGTTTTCACACACGCTATAGACCCCCGTCTCAAGAAGGCATTCCCACGGCATCAGGCCATGACATCTTCAATGGGAACATGTTATTCATTAAAATTTTCTTCTGTGCCTCAGAAGAAATTCGAAACAAACAATAACTAAACTTTAGTTATCTAACACAAATAAATGCCAGCTAACATTTATAATATGGGGTCAGAATTGTTTCGTTATTCTGAATAAATATACTATGATCCACAAATAAATATAAAGAGTTTCACAAATATTTTATGAAATCCACAAATAAATAAAATGGCATTTGCAAATAAAAAAAAATATTTATAAATATATATTTCATTGTATTTATTTGTGAATGGCTTCCTGCTCATTTGTGGATTGCGTTCTGTGCATTTGTGGATTTGAAACATTTCTAACGTCAAGACGTGCACAAGAATCCACAAATAGGTGACTCCGCCCACCGTCTACTCCAGCCAATCGGACAACGGTCTCGTGGCGCTGACCAATCGTGGCACGGTCTACCTCCAACCAATCACGTTCTGATTTACTTGCTCTGAGGCTGTTCTTCAATGCATTGTCTAGTTTGCACTCGTTTTTTTCATCCAGTACGATTCTCTTGTTCTATTTTGTGTGCCCTTTCACATGTATTTACAGTCTCATGATTTTTTTTTACTTTGGATTTTTCTCATACTGATGCTTTCACTTGCACGTACATGACTTAACCCTGTGTGCCATCGTTCTACGTTATATAAAGCATTATGGTCGTGAAGAAATGACATTTTATTCTAATGTATACAAGCTGTATAGAGGAATTATGATACCTTGAATGATGAAACCTAAGAGTTATTGTAAGCATAATGCATCCTGTTTCCTTTAGCTTTTACTTTAATAAAGTCACACAGTACATTTTCAATCAGTAAAATGTGAGCCATGTTTACAGGTGTACAGTGTTTACTGATGTTTACACATGTACAGTGTTTACTGATGTTTACAGGTATACAGTGTTTACTGATGTTTACACATGTACAGTGTTTACTGATGTTTACACGTGTACAGTGTTTACTGATGTTTACACATGTACAGTGTTTACTGATGTTTACAGGTATACAGTGTTTACTGATGTTTACACATGTACAGTGTTTACTGATGTTTACACGTGTACAGTGTTTACTGATGTTTACAGGTATACAGTGTTTACTGATGTTTACACATGTACAGTGTTTACTGATGTTTACACGTGTACAGTGTTTACTGATGTTTACAGGTGTACAGTGTTTACTGATGTTTACACATGTACAGTGTTTACTGATGTTTACAGGTGTACAGTGTTTACTGATGTTTACAGGTGTACAGTGTTTACTGATGTTTACACGTGTACAGTGTTTACTGATGTTTACAGGTGTACAGTGTTTACTGATGTTTACAGGTGTACAGTGTTTACTGATGTTTACACGTGTACAGTGTTTACTGATGTTTACAGGTGTACAGTGTTTACTGATGTTTACAGGTGTACAGTGTTTACTGATGTTTACACGTGTACAGTGTTTACTGATGTTTACAGGTGTACAGTGTTTACTGATGTTTACAGGTGTACAGTGTTTACTGATGTTTACACGTGTACAGTGTTTACTGATGTTTACAGGTGTACAGTGTTTACTGATGTTTACAGGTGTACAGTGTTTACTGATGTTTACGGGTGTACAGTGTTTACTGATGTTTACGGATGTACAGTGTTTACTGATGTTTACAGGTGTACAGTGTTTACTGATGTTTACAGGTGTACAGTGTTTACTGATGTTTACAGGTGTACAGTGTTTACTGATGTTTACGGGTGTACAGTGTTTACTGATGTTTACAGGTGTACAGTGTTTACTGATGTTTACGGGTGTACAGTGTTTACTGATGTTTACAGGTGTACAGTGTTTACTGATGTTTACGGGTGTACAGTGTTTACTGATGTTTACAGGTGTACAGTGTTTACTGATGTTTACGGGTGTACAGTGTTTACTGATGTTTACAGGTGTACAGTGTTTACTGATGTTTACAGGTGTACAGTGTTTACTGATGTTTACACGTGTACAGTGTTTACTGATGTTTACAGGTGTACAGTGTTTACTGATGTTTACAGGTGTACAGTGAGTTGACACTGAATGCTATTTCACAAAAAACTTCTGTTTCTAAATGACCTGCACTTGACCGATCAGTAAGGATATCATGCATGTTCTCTCTATCAGGAGTTTACAATATTTGTCTGAAAAGGTTCATCTCTGTTTCTGGGCTTTTTATTTTTATTTTCATTATTTCACATACAGTAGATAATGTCATGATCTCGAGTCATGCGATTGCGAGTAAATCAGAACGTGATTGGTTGGAGGTAGACCGTGCCACGATTAGTCAGCGCCACGAGACCGTTGTCCGATTGGCTGGAGTAGACGGTGGGCGGAGTCACCTATTTGTGGATTCTTGTGCACGTCTTGACGTTAGAAATGTTTCAAATCCACAAATGCACAGAACGCAATCCACAAATGAGCAGGAAGCCATTCACAAATAAATACAATTAAATATATATTTATAAATATTTTTTTTATTTGCAAATCCCATTTTATTTATTTGTGGATTTCATAAAATATTTGTGAAACTCTTTATATTTATTTGTGGATCATAGTATATTTATTCAGAATAACGAAACAATTCTGACCCCATATTATAACGCATGAATAATACATTCAGTGACTGGTGTAATGCAGTTATTTCAAATAACCCAACATTGAGGAATTACAGGAATCCATCTGAATCTGATAAAGAGAAATAGGGTCAGTAATTCTTCTGAAATGGCTTCATTTAAAGCTATTCCAAAAGTCTAGACAGAAATCAGATTTCAGGCCCTCAATCATGAGCGAAGTTGAATAAAGTTGAACCTGTTAGAATTTTATTACCTTTTATAAACTGCAAAAGTAGATTATTAGTATTAGTATTGTGTCTATATACTGTACATACTATACAGTACATCATACACCTATACAATTTAAAAAACTACATTTTAATACTTACCATTAATTTAAATAATTAAATGCTTTGTGCTCTAATATATGTCTATATTTCTTTACAGGAATCCATCTGAATCGGATAAAGATGCAGAAAGGTCAGTGACTTTCTAAACCTTTTCTACATTTTAATTAGGTGCTTTATGTTCTGTCAGTGTTAATGTTAATGCCACATTAACATGCAGCTCACTGAACAATCCTTTTTGGTTTGAATTGTGGTGGAATCTGACAGATTCAATAAGTATTAACTGTTCTAGAATTCAAGTGTGTGTGTTTTTGTGTTTATGTAGGAGATATATATATATATATATATATATATATATATATATATATATATATATATATATATATATATATATATATATATATATATACACAAATACATGTTCTACATGTATACATGCTCTATATACAAATACACACAAATACACACACTTGAATTCTAGAACATTTAATACTATATATACACACATATATACTATATGGTTGCTTTAAGATTTCCCATAAAGAGGCATTACACAAAGTGAAGTCCATGAAAAATAAGTTTGCCAAAGTTATACTAATAATTGTCATGATGATTGTTTCTGATGGATGAGAGATGGTTCTAGTGCTATAAAACAAGACCTCACTGAACACTGCTATGTACAGAGACCAACATTTATTTGCTTTCTTATTTTTTCAGCTTCTACCTGCTGGCTGTGACCTCACAGACTGTAGGGGGCACCACTGAGACGTTATGCATCACAGTAAACCACCATGAACCTGTTTCCATGGAAGTGAATCTGGAGTATAACCAAAACAGCGTCACTCTTCTGACTGAAACGTACATAAATGAAGAGTACTACCGTTGTGTCCCATTCCAGGTCAGACTCATCGTACATCATCATGACATCTTAAACCTGCAGTCTGTAATGTTTACATGTGCTTCTACAGTATATCTGTTATAAGTACAGAGTCTTAAGGAAGTCTTAAACATATCTGTACTTATATCTGTTATAAGTACAGAGTCTTAAGGAAGTCTTAAACATCTCTGTGTATACAGAACTCACAGGGGTTTTTTTTTACTTTTCAGTTTTTAGCTACTCCATTCCGCCACTATTAAACTTTTTACAAAGACTTTTGTGTGAAGGAAAACAAGATACAGACTCAGACTCAAACAGTTAAAACAACTTAGAATACTAGCTTGTTGGCTAATGCCTGTTAAAAAGCATGCGGCTATATAGTATATGTTTAAAAGTTTTAATATATGTTTAAATACAGTGTGTTACTACAAACAGCGGGAAACAATCATGAACCACATTTATGATGTCTGTCATTTTATTTCAGGTTCCTGTCGTGATATTGGAATTAGTGGCATCTATTAATATTCAGATTAAAGGGTCAGAAACCTTCCTGAACAAAACAACACAGATCCTCATCACACCTTCAACACAAGTGACGCTCGTTCAGACGGACAAACCCATCTATAAACCAGGACAAACAGGTAATGTGCTCTGAATTCTCTTGCCCCAGTTCTGTTCTGGCCTGAACTTATTTTCACACACACACAAATTATGAGTTTCTTAGGGCCTTTTTACACCCGGTCACTTCACATGCTTTCTCTGATCCGATAGCTATCTGATTTGTTAAAACTGTTCCATTTACATTAGGCCACATAAATGTGTCTCGGCGAATCGGATATCAATCCGATCTTTCTACTCCCGCCTCAAAATGCTAATATATTTGACCTCATTTCCGGGGTAATTGAAATGAAACACACTTTGGTGTATGCGGTTGCTACAAAAAACAGAATTTACTGTTTGCTGCATTTTCGCTGGCAGTACTTCACGTGACGTACTTCCGTTTGGGAGGAGTGTAGCACTGACGTATGTGACTTGAACAACCACATTCATTTACACCTCTCCAGTTTCATCTGAAATGCGTCCCAGACCACCTCCTGAAGTGGTTTGTACAGTCGGATTTATATCCGTCTCCAAAACGTTTCAGAGGGCATTTAGACCTGGTCTTTTTACCATCGGGAAGCTATCGGATCACAGAAAACACATGAAGTGACCAGGTGTAAAAAGGCCCTTAGTTAAAGACAACTTTGTCTTAAAGCATCTGTTGATTACAGTTTGACTATGTGGAGAGTCAGAAATAACTTAGTACAAGTGCATTAATATAAAAATGTCATTTACAGCCAATCAACACCTTCAGGCCGATCAGGCTCCAGAATTCAACAACTAAATCTCTTGAATGTATTAATTTCCTCAGTTCCTAATTCCCATAATTCTCCCAGTTCTCCAGTCCCTCTAGTCATTTTGGTGTTTTAACTGATTTGTCATGTTATTGTCTGTCTTTAGCTACCAGTTACACTGTAAATGATTAAAGTGGGTGTTAAAAACAAGTCAGATTTGAACTGAAACACTATTTTCTATATATTTTTCTCCCCACAGTGAAGTTCCGCATCGTCTCCCTGGATACCGATTTCCTCACCTACGAACAGACGGTTCGAAAACTTTTATCAGTTCATAAACTAGAAAATGCAGGAGCACTTTTTGATGAATGAATTGTAATTTAATAAAACTGATTTGGGAGCAGTATTAACACAGCAGTTTTAAAGTAAACGTTATTTTAAATCGCTCTGTATTACGGACTATTTGTGGCTGTTACGTAGGTTAATAACCTTTGCTTTAGAAAAATCTAAAAGTTCAAAGTTATGATTGGTGAAAGTCATCGCTATTTAATGTAATAATCAATTAATATAAAGTTAAATTAAATGTAAATAAACTTATTGAAATAGTTAAAAATTAGCTTTCACTGATGAACTAGTGGCATTTCAAATGTTAAAAATTGTAATTAATTTTTTTATTATAAAACAGGTAAAGATTTTTAATTTATAAATGCATAAATTAAATGTCTACAATTTTCCATTTATAAATGCATTGTGATGATTTAAAAACAGGATATAGTTACTAATATTCACTCAGTGTATATTTAATGTGATCCTAAAAGCTCTTTTTTTCTACTTTTTTCAGTTTCCAACAATAGAAGTGAAGGTACAGTGTCATAACATACACTTTCATAACATGTCTTTTGCCTTTAAAAATATTTTCATCTAAAAACGCTTTTATGTTCTTATTTTAAAAATGTTAAATAAAATTTAAATGTGTTATTTGTTCATTAATGCTAATTACTAATTTCAAGACTATATTTTAAGATGTAAGAGTATTGGATTATTTTTTCTCTTAAGGATCCGAACTCAAACCGTATCGGTCAGTGGCTGAACGTCGCCACCTCCAGCGGTCTGGTGGATCTGTCGTATCCCTTAAACTGTGAGGCCACAAAAGGAGTTTATATCATCACCGTCTGGGATGAGAAGAACAAAGAGCTCCAGCAAAACTTCGAAGTCAAGGACTACGGTCAGGACCTGTTTATTAACATCCTTAAAATAATCAGAACGTAATGGTTAATTAGCAGTTTGTGTCGTCTGACACAAATTCAAGTGATGCAGAAAAGAAAAAACTATCATAATAACAATCTCTTAAACAGACATGAAGGAAAGACAGAGTAAGGCAAGAAAACTCAATATAAATATAAGCTGCTCACAGTCACACCATTAACACAGCAAATCAATGGATCAAATCCTGTATTTAAAACAATATATAGCTAAAGGTTTCCTGACTCTTGGAACAATCTGGGAAGTGAATTCATTTGTTGCAGGCTATGTAGAGAACATACAGTGGAGAATAAACAACCGTGGTACACGTATTGAACCCACGTCTTCTCTCCAACACCTCCAAACGCTCACACATCACCTCTGTCCTCCACTCACTTCACTGACTTCCGGTGTGGTTTAGGGTGGAGTGTAAGGTCCTTCTCTTTGTGTTTAAGGCTATCAATGGTCTGGCCCCGGCCTACCTCACAGAATTAATAAAGGTCTACCAACCAGCCAGATCTCTCTGCTCCTCTGGACATACAGTACCTCTCTGGTCACTCCCAAATACAAACATGAGAAGTTTGGAGGCCGGTCATTTGCCATCAAGGGACCAAAGCTATGGAACGCACTTCCAGCCCACTTACGATCCATCACTGTGCTGAATGTTTTTAAATCGCAGTTGAAAACTCATTTATTCATACAAGCTTTTAACATGTAGACCCTGATTCAACTGCTATTTTATGTTCATTGTGTTCTTATTGATTTTATTTTTTATTGTTGTTTCACTGGAAAGCACCTTGTGCTCCTTTTGGCTGTTGTAAGGTGCTCTATAAATAAAATTTGATTGATTGATTGATTGATGTGAAATTTGCAAGAAAATATCTTGCATAAGAATGGCAGCTATATTTTAACACTGTGTTACACCATCTGTTTCAGTTCTGCCGACATTTGAAGTTACGGTAGAGCTTCCTCCAGTCATTACCATCCTGGACACCAACGCCACACTTAAAGTTTGTGCAAAGTGAGTGTTAATGATTGAATAACGTTCAGTTTCTTCACTTCAGACTGGGATTTACCTAACGTTTTAAATGTATAATTTGTAACACATACTCACATATTCAGTATCAGTGTTGTATAAAGTATTAGAAAGCAATACTTTAAAAAGTAAAAGTACAAGTATCGTGGTAGAAAAAGACTTTGGTAGAAGTGAAAGTTGCCTTTTATAATATTACTCAAGTAAAAGTCTTAAAGTATCTGATATTTACTGTACTTAAGTATCAAAAGTCATTTTCTGATATTTAATGTGCTTAAGTATTTGAAGTAAAAGTAAAAAGTAAAATTTCAGTGATTTTCAGTAGGCATAAGAGGCACTTCATCCAGTAGGAAGAATCTTTCATTCTAATGTACAGAATCATTTCTTGCAAATACGGCCACGGGTGTATAACGTTATCTTCTTCACCGAGTTCACCGCTATCGTCTACGATAACAGGACGTCCTCCAGCAGGTTCTTCCATGTCGGTTTCAGTTGTGCTTCCTACTCCTTTGGCAACATTATGCTGAAATAGAAGCGGGAGATCGACAGGCGGATCGGTGTATCTTCTGCAGTGATGCGGTCGATATATCGGTCTGTTGTGGTGAAGAAAGAGCTGAGCCACAAGGCGAAGCTCTCTATTTACCAGTCGATCTACGTTTCTACCCTCACCTATGGTCATGAGCTTTGGGTCATGACCGAAAGGACAAGATCACGGATACAGGCGGCCGAAATGAGTTTCCTCCGCAGGGTGGCTGGGCGCTCCCTTAGAGATAGGGTGAGGAGCTCGGTCACTTGGGAGGAGCTCAGAGTAGAGCCGCTGCTCCTCCACATCGAGAGGAGTCAGCTAAGGTGGCTCGGGCATCTGTTCCGGATGCCTCCTGGACGCCTCCCTGGGGAGGTGTTCCGGGCATGTCCAACCGGGTGGAGGCCCCAGGGAAGACCTAGGACACGCTGGAGGGACTATGTCTCTCGGCTGGCCTGGGAATGCCTCGGTATTCCCCCGGAAGAGCTGGAGGAAGTGTCTGGGGAGAGGGAAGTCTGGGGAGAGGGAAGTCTGGGCGTCCCTGCTTAGTCTGCTGCCCCAGCGACCCGGCCCCTGATAAGCGGTAGAAAATGGATGGATGGATGGATGGATGGATGGATGCTGAAATAGAGCGTGCAATCTAGGAGCAGTGATTCACCAAACCTCCCTTATTTCTTCGGATTTTATTTTGTAGTAACAAGTAATGAAGACGCTTATTGGAAATATAGCGGAGTAAAAGTAGACATTTTATCTAGGAAATGTAGTGGAGTAAAAGTGAAACTTCACATAGATTTATATAGCGAAGTAAAGTACAGATACGTGACATTTCTACTTAAGTACAGTAACGAAGTATTTGTTCACCGTTACATTATAACACTGCTCAGTATTATGTCTAAACTGAAAATCTGATTAAAAATCGCTTGCTCTCTCTCGCGCCCTCTCTGCAGATATACGTACGGCAAGCCGGTGAGTGGGATGGTAAAGGCCACAGTCTGCCATAACAGTTACAGATATGTTTGGCTCCCACAAGCAGGAACACCACCAGACATCTGCAGGAACTATACAATGTTGGTTAGTCATCTTTACCTTTAAATCAACAGAAAATGCTTGTAAGTGAAACTAGAACACTAGTAAACTAGTTCTCAGTTACTTCTTTGTACCTTGAATATTAATTCATTATAAACTCTTACATGAAGTTTCCATCAACTTAACTGATTAGTTTTTCTGACAAATACTGTAAGTAATAACAGGATACAGTAAGTGGCTTCTGGGGAAACTATTATCCTCTATGTCTAAGTCTTAATTCCACTTTTCTACATGTATTTTTTTTGTGTGTGATTCAGGCAAGCACTAGGGTTAGGGTTAGGTTTTTTTTTCACTTGTTGTGTGTTTTTTTTTTTAGACCGACAAGACCGGCTGTGGAACAGAAATCATAGATCTGACAGAATATGCATTAAGTGATACACGCTATAAACCATCAATCATAGTTCAGAGTGAAGTGGAAGAAGACGGCACTGGTGAGAGATTCTCCACTCATATCAAGCCACTTGTATTGACGGCATCAATATATATAAATACGTGATTATTCACAATAACTTTCACTCTAGTTAAAGGTTGTGTTAATGCTGTGTTCATCCCGTAGGTGTGATTTTGACTGGTTCAGGCAGTTCTCCTATAACAACTAATATGGTCACAATCTCATTTGAGGATTCATCATCAACATTTAAGCCTGGAATGGCATATACAGGACAGGTAAATACATTATAGACCATTAATATAAATTGTTTTAGAGACATATTTTATATATTATTATTTGCAAAATATAAATTTAATCATTTTATAGCAAGGCAATAAATTGTGCCAATCCTAGCCTATACTATACTGTGGTCCTAAAAACTATATAGGCTAGCAATATTTTCAAATATATAAAAAAAAAATTAACCCTTGTATGTTGTTCGTATTTTTGTTACTCAGCCAGTGTTCGTGGGTCTGTTTGACCCGCTGCATTTTTGGGTTTTTAATTCAACACAATCAAAAAATTTGATGTTAAAATACTCTACAGATGTTTACTTCATCCCAATTACAAGCAATATAAACAGCATATATGGTTAATATTTGCGCTTTACCTTTATTACATAAAAAAAAATCAAATTTAATCAAGTTATGAGAGGGAAAAAAATCAACAAATTTACAAGGAAGCAAAGTTTTTCAAAACTACTGATGTTTATGAATACGGGTCCCACAGACCCAAACATCATACAAAGGGTTAACATGAGTACACACTGTCACTTCCACATTAGCTAAAGTTTGAATAACTATTACATACAACTGTGTATTTTTACGATAGCTTGTTTTTGACATGTCCTCGGATTTCTTCTCTTCTTTTTTAGATTAAAGTAATCTGCCCAAAATCCACACCTATGAAAAGAAAAGTAGTTTATCTGACCGTAAATGCTGGTAATAAAATTTCAGTAAGGAAGCTGCTTACGAATTACAAAGGCATTGTAAACTTTTCCTTCAACACTGAACAGTGGGGTCTGGAGCAAGTCTCTCTTCAAGTATGTGAAGTCTTTCTTTTCTTTTCTACTTATATACAGACATATAAAGTCAATTTATTAAACAGATTAAATAAAATGAAAAACATTGTGCATTGACGTGTAGTAGTGATGCACGGGTCGGGTTTTTTCCAAACCGCGGGTCCCGCTTTTATGAAATTATTTTCCCACCCCGTGCCACTGTATCTATTTTTACTACCTGCCCCACCCCGCACCCATGACCATTAATTGAATTGCACTCAGCATGTTTTTTTATATTTTGTTTTTAATGACCAGCCCCAAACCGCCTGAAGTAAAATGACAATTTCTTTACCCGCCAAAACTAGAGGTCTCCACGGGTTGACTTAGATGCGAAACCCGAGGTCCGACCCGAGATCCTAAAAGTTTCACGCGTGCCCCGGATATAATAATTGCGGCATCAGGTTTCGGGTAATTTAAAATGAATGTGTTTTTACCGAACGGACCCGAGAAGACCCGAACTTGAACTTGGAGCAGCTGGACAAATTGGTTGCGGAGTTTTTTCTATCTGACTAGTGCATGCAGGGCTGCATCGGGTCCAGTCGGGTTAAAAAAAATTGCCAACCGGTCAGGTCAGACTCGGGTCTAATTTTTTTGGGTTTGTCTTGGGTCTGGTCTTTCTTAAAAAAAAAATAAAAATAATTATGCACGTCGGGTTCGGGTAAAAAGTGATTTGGGTCACTTTGGGTCGGGTACATTTCTGTAGACCCGAGAAGACCTCTAGCCCCAACCGGACCCACGGGTCAACCGTGCGACCCGCGGGTTATGAGACGACCCGTGCATCACTAACGTGTAGCTACCCTCTAGTCTGATAAGTTGCATTTAGCTAAATAATTTACATAAACAAGCGTGATTAGTAAAACCACATTACAATACCTCCATTAAAAGCTACAAGGAGTCGTTCCCTTACTTTCTGTTCAGGTTTATATAAAATAATCATCTTGTGTGGTATAAATACAGTATGTTATATGCTTTTTCTCTTTTACATAGGCAGAGTATGAAATGACTAACAGACCAGTTGTGTATACTGAAAATCAGCTCACACCAAAGTACCCCGCTGCCTACCTTTGGCTTCAGCCTTTCTACTCTAAGAGTCGGAGTTTTATTCAATTAGTGAGCTGCTTGACACCTTTAAGCTGTGATAGAAAAGCTGTCATCAAAGCTCAGTACATGATACACCACAGCACGCCCTTACCACGACAGAAGACCATATCCTTCTTCTACATGGTGGGTTTCGCTTTCAGTATAACATTAAAACAGGGGAATATAATCAAGAATCGTTAAAGCATGAAAAATAAATGTATTTGTCATGTAGGCATTGAGTACGACTGAAAATGATCACTTACTATAAGACCATGTCCTGTACGGTCTGTTGTATGTGCCAAGTCCATTTTACAAGTTTGAAACATCAAGACTGAACTTTTTCTTTACATGGAAATATAAGTTGCATTATAATGAATTCATCTACATTTTATTAATGTCTAGGTGATGAATAAAGGGCATTTGGTTCAGAAAGGACGTATCAGAGAAGCCATCAGACCTGGAACAGGTTTGTTAAAATTACACCACTGAAATAATCACATTTAATCAATATTTCTTTAATTTCAAAGTCTAATATATTTCTTTTTTTTTTTTTGCAGAGCACAGGGGCACCCTGGTGTTGTCTCTGCAGAACACGATAAAGCTGTCCCCCGTTGCTCAGGTGGTCCTGTACACGGTCCTTCCCAGTGGCGAGTCCGTGGCAGACAGCCTGAACTACCAAATTCAGTTGTGTTTGGCTAACAAGGTCAGAAATGAATGCCCAGAAGTTTCTAGATATTTTAGATAGATATACTTAGTTAGGGGCAATAGTGGCTTGGTGAGTGAAATTCTTAGGAGCGAACTCCAGAGATTGCAGAAACAATTTAACATACAGATAATGAATTGACAGGTGAAAATGTGCAATTTTCTCATACATATAGTCAGTACACACAGTGTACTATTGGGCATACTTACAGTAAGTAGCCCTATATATATATACTGTATGTATGGAAATATAAATATTTTATATTGTATATAAAATATTATAAGGTGCTACAGCTTGTACAGATTGTAGGCTGATTGGCATCTCTAGTGTCCATAGTGTGCCACCTAATCTTTCACCATTCACTTCCAGTGCAACTTCCATTCATCTAATTTTTTTTTTATACAAAAGGGCAAATGAGGGTTAAAGCCCTTGCTCAAGGTCCACTAGAGGCAGCTTGTGGTCCTGAGATTCACCCTCCCCATCCGAACAGCGGTCTAACACCTCACCCATTAAACTACCCTTTTCCCTACTCTTTTGATCTTTAGTATAGATTTTGTGGAAATAATTGTGGATGATACGACACCCTATAACTCACAGCACAAGCCTGGTTTGTCATGTTTGCATCAAAATGGGCAAATCAAATTTCCTATTAATAAATTGTCTCCTATAAGAACTACTTAAACTGTAGAAACACTAAATGCTGATTTTAGCTTTCAAGTTAAATTTCACCTATACATTGCTTCTACATGGTCTAACCTACTGTAAGCTCTTTGTTATTTTCTTATTATATATATATTTTTTTTATTAAAACAGTATTTCTTTTTATTTTGTTGTGGTCTTTCAGGTGTCTCTAAAGTTTTCACCTTCTACGGAGCTTCCTGGTGACCAGGCATCACTGTTGCTGAAAGCTGCTCCAGGTTCCTTGTGTTCAGTAAAGGCGATAGATAAGAGTCTTCTGCTGCTGCAACCAGAGAAGGAGCTCAGCATCCAATCTGTATGTTCAAAATAACAAAATGTCCTTGAATTTGGACCTACAGCTAATTTTGAATCTGTATTAAGAAGTAAAAGTTTTTTGGGTCATAAGATAAAACTGGAAAATGCTAATAGACATATTTTAATGTAATTTATTTTAATCTAATATAATTTGTAATATAACCGATTAAAATTCAGAACGCTGTATTGAGAATCCTCAGATAACCTGTCGATCTTTTAATACATTTGTAAACCTGAACATTATATGAACATAATAACGCCACATGATGTTATTTCAGGTGTTCAACATGCTTCCTGTACAAACGTTATCAGGATATCCGTACAACGTGTATGACGAGGATTCGAGCCCCTGCTGGAGGAACCCACCCATTGAGATTATCCCATTTGTGGCACGAGACCGAAAGATTGGTTATATTCCAAACTCTGGGAAGGTGGATGTGTACAACACCTTTAAAGTAAGACATTGGGGCAGGTAACGATGATCACCTGATGATCACATCTACAGTGCATCACGTTCTAAAGTCCGGTTCTGATTGATTACGAGATCTTGATTCGATATTTTTCACAGCAGCTCTGATAATAGTGTATCACATTATAATAATGCACGTGTTCTAATACATTATTGTTTCCATAGTAACAGTTCATATTCAGCGCCTTAATGATAATGTTTTTGATTATTTGCCAATTATTACTTTCTTATTCAGCATTCAGTGGTTTGTTGTGGAGATATTCCACTTTGTGACATATTCAAGAGAAGACTCTTGTACAGTATTCTTGTATGCAGATAGGCCTACTTGTATACAGTGGTGTGAAAAAGTCTTGGCACCCCTTCCTGATTTTTTTTTTTTGCACGTGTCACAGTTTAATGTTTCAGATCATCAAACAAATTTAAATATTAGTCAAAGATAACACACATAAACACAACATGCAGTTTTTAATTAAAGTTTTTATTATTAAGGGAAAACAAAATCCAAACCCACATGGCCCTGTGTGAAAAAGTATTAGCCCCCCTGTTAAAATATAACTTAACTGTGGTTTATTACACCTGAGTTTAATTTCTGTAGCCACACCGAGGCCTGATTACTGCCACATCTGTTCACAATCAAGAAATCACTTAAATAAACCTGACTGACAAAGAGATGTAGACCAAATGAGCCTCAAAAGCTACACATCATGCAGAGATCCAAAGAAATTGGATCTCGGCATGACGGCCCTGCCCAGAATCTAAAAATCAGAGACCCCAGATAGGATCAGATAGGAAGCTGATCTCCTCTCAGGCGCAGGGGGCAATCCTACACTTCTGCCCCTGAAGCGGACCGGTTCCTAGAGGCAGGTCTCTCATCTGAGGTGTACAACTAGGAAGCTGTACGCTCTGAAGCGAAGGCTTTTTCGTCTTTTGTGCGATGAACGCTGTCAGGATCCGGTTCACTGCCCGGTTGGTTCAGTGCTGGAGTTACTGCAGTCTTGCATTTCTCTGGGATTATCCTCGTCTGTTTTAAAGGTGTACGTGGCTGCCATCACTGCGAGGTCCTGGAGGGGCTGCTGGAACCTGGTGTAGTTTCTCGTATAGGAAAAAATGTATGTGTTCCCTCTTCTTCTGTTCAGGATATTGGAGTTAAAATCCTCACCAACACAGACGTAAAGAAACCCTCCGACTGTTTGCTGTATATGAGTGGTAAGTGCTTTAACAGAGGCACATTTTCATTTTGACTTGATGCATGTGTGTTAAAGTCTTTGTTATTGTCAAAGTTAGTGTTATTTGAGCAGTATACATTTCAGCTGTAGTTTAAGCAGATTTGAGATTTTATTTAAGAATTTATTTAGATTTAATAACACCAGGTGAGAAATTCCAGAAAATGTACGTTTACAATCAAATCCAAGGAACCCAACAAGCTCTCTACAAGCACCGCAGCTCTCTCCTGTCAGGTCTAACTATGAACGTAATTCATCCTCTGCAAACGATCCAAAATGCCGCACTCCCTACACTGGCTTCCAGTAGCTACACGCATCAGATTCAAAACACTCATGCTTGTATATAAAGCCCAAAAATGGACCATCTCTGTCTTACCTCAAAGCTCTCACTCCTCACACTGCACCTCAGTCCCTCAGATCTACCAGCACTGCTCCAATGGTCCCAACCATCTCTCAGGGTAAGAGGGAGATATACATCAAGACTCTTTTCTGTTCTGGAATGAACTTTCTCTAGAGGTCCGAACAGCTAAGTCACTGGTTATCTTAAACACCTGTTTGTTTTATGTGAAGAAGGTTTTTTTTCATCAGGGAAAGAATTCTTCGGTTAGGCACCCATCAATTTTTTTGGTCTTGAGATTCTTATACCACTGCATTCTTTCTGTAGACGAATGTAGCATATAGCCAATTTAGACTAATGATACTTTTCTTCCCTGACGGTGGGAACTCTGGAAAATCTTTATATTGTACCATCTAACATATTTTGCTGTGCAAATAATTGTGATCCATCAAAGGCGGGGTCTCTGATTTTTGAAAGCCAATGTTGACATATAAAATCACCAAAACAAACACGCCCCTAACCCAAATGGGCCCCACCCCTGTATTGATAGCTCCGCCCACACATACATACGTAACCCAGGCAACTAACAGAAAGAAACGTGTCTTTATCATAGCTGAAGGGAAGAACAATACGATTGTAGATAAACAAACAAGCAAAAATGACACACAAGCATAATCATGTAAAGGACAAAGGCATATATTAGTTCTGTGTAACAAAACAAAACCAACGTTACTCACCTATCAAGAAGGAAAAAAGCGCCTCCGCGTCTTAAGTAAAGTTGGTCACATATTCACAGATTGGAGTTTCCCGAGTCAATAACTCCTGAGCTAAACGCTGTTACTACACAAAACACGGTTGTAGCTGCGTCTCTACATTACTACGATAGAAAAGAGGTGTTATTTGTGTAGTAACAGTGTTTAGCTCAGGAGTTATTGACTCAGGAAACTCCAATCTGTGAATATGTGACCAACTTCCTGCTCCTTCAGTTCTCTCCAGCGCTGGAAAGCTGATCCTATATTAACACGTCCTACTTCTTACCTTATCGTAAGCCTTTCTTCGCTTTCTTTCTTTGTTTTTATCCTCCATGTCAATGTTAAAACCGCTTTCTGCTGATGTCACACATGCGCACTGAACACTCTCTCCGCCCATATTGACAAGCCCCGCCCCTTTCTGCTCATTGGCTACACATTAGTTTTGAATTTTGTTTTTGATTTTTTTATTATTCGGCCCGACTCAGTTTTCTGAAGCATTTCTCAAAAATCGGAGACCCCACCTTTAATGAATATCCGAATTAGTTCAGGGCTACAACTGATGACTTCTATTTTAAGCATTGGTCATAACCAATCTTTAAAAAGAGTCAGTAAAGATTTTCACACAACTTCAGTTTGACTTCATATTAAGAGTTAACCAAAATTGATACCAAACTCAAACGCTTGCTTATTCATTATTGTCAGTGGTGAATGTTTATCCAAATTTAAACTGCAGCTGCAGCCAATGATGCAGCACCAGACATCCTCGCCAAAGAATCCACTCCAGGTGACTCAAGTTCAGACCAACCTGTCGTTACGATCCGCAAATATTTCCCAGAGACGTGGATTTGGGATCTCGTTCCAGTCAGGTGTGCATGTGGTTTAAGTGTTTTTTTTACTTTTGTGTTTTTATCTGTGTTACTGAGTCAATGTTATTTCCTTTACAGTCAGTCTGGAGCGATGACTGTTAGTAAAACAGTCCCAGACTCCATCACTACATGGCAGGCTGATGCATTTTGTACATCACCTGTGGGGTTTGGAGTCGCCCAGAAAACTGAGCTTATTGCCTTCCAGCCTTTCTTTGTGAGCCTCACCATGCCCAGCTCTGTCATCCGAGGAGAAGTGTTCAAACTCAAAGCCACCGTCTTCAACTACCTCAAAAGCTGTATGATGGTGAGCTGAAATGTTTGGTCTAATAAAATATTCTGAAATTCTGAAAATCACTTTCTAAGACACAGCATACACACTCTTGCATTTTAACTAAATCTATTTTAATAAAAGAGCAACAACAAATCTGACATATTTATCATAGTTTTGTTTGACTCACCACCATGATTGGTGGATCATCTAACAACCAATCACGGATCAACTGTCGTCAACAATCTTCGTCAACATTCAACTGTCACTAATGACCAATCACTGATCATCATACTGATGTTAATCCAACCAACACACTTTTCTTGTCTTGAGAAAATCTTTGTGTTTCATCTAACATATTTTGCAGTGCAAATAACTGTGATCTATTCATGAATATGCAAAATAGTCTAGGACCACATCTGATGACTTCTATTGGATTTTAATCATCGATTAGTTACTTTCCGCTGAAAAGAATCAGTCATAGCGGTCACACGACTTTCCATTGAATAAGAACTCAGGAAAAACAAATCGCTGATGAAATGAAAACGCTATGTGTTAAAGGTGGAGGTGACTTTGGGAGACTCAGAACAATTCTCAGCACAAGTGTGTGACGAGTGCAAATATACACAATGTCTGTGCGCTGACCAGAGCTGGACGTTCTCCTGGACCATCACACCCCTGGTACTGGGTACGTCAATCTTTAAAACCTAAAGCTGAGCATGTCTTACATTAACAAAATCAGCATAGTTAAAATAGTTATTTTTAATTTGATCTCATCTACTTTATAAGTTGAATGCTGTAGCTTTCCCCTTTTTATTTACTGGAACTAAACCTGCTCATGCATGAAAATCCTTGCTGCCAAATCTAGTAGAAATCCCCCCCAGAAGAATGGAGACTGTCAGAGTAACAGAAACATCGCATTTTTAATGCCCGTGATTTATGAATGAATGAAACAGATGTTTTTGGCTGTATACAGTAGTTACAGTGTGTTTTTCCCATTTCTTCCTGTTTCTCTCTCTTTCCTGTTTTTCGTCTCTCTCTACTTCCCGCAAGCAGGAACATTGTAAACACAAATTATACACAATATAATTTACCATTGAGGACAAGGCCTTTAAATTGGGATTATTGTAAATAACATCATGGTTTTACTAAAACACTAAACTTAGCTGTGACTTGCAAAATAATAAACCACAAAACCCACAATTTTCATGCTGTAGTTTTAACAGTAGGTTTGTTAGTAAGAGCAAACAGTATTTGTGTGTTTGTTGTAGGGGAGGTGAGCATCAACGTGACCGCGGAAGCCATACAGTCATCAGATCTGTGTGGAGACAGAGCAGTTACGGTACCACAGAAAGGACACACTGACTCGGTCATTAAAACACTGCAAGTGCAGGTGATTCATTCTCTAATTCTAATCGATTCGATTCACTTTGCAGCCAATAACCATTTATAGGAGATATTAGATGACATTGTACTGTATACAGTATTGATTATTTAAGAGTTCTTAAGGTTTGACAAGTCAAACAGACTAATAAACATAAGAAGTCAATAAATAATTATAAATTTAATTAAACTGCTTTGTGACTAAAAATGGTGGACTAGATCTTCCTGAAAAAACTCAGCATTTCTATTCAGAGAAATCTTTAATTGAGGCTGTAATTGTGATTAAAACTGTATTTTTATTCTGCTGCTATTTTTAGCCTGAAGGAACCAAACAGTATAAAAGCTACAACGAGCTTCTCTGTCCATCAGGTCAGACACACACCTTATTCATTCACCAGATATCTTGTATATTACATCAAAACAGTGTATTTTGTAAAGAAAACCCATTTTTAATCTTGATTACTTTTGATTACCAATTAGTTCTGTTGTATTTAGGCTGGAAATGAATTTTAGGGGGTCACGGTGGCTTAGTGGTTAGCACGTTCGCCTCACACCTCCAGGGTTTGGGGTTCGATTCCCGCCTCCACCTTGTGTGTGTGGAGTTTGCATGTTCTCCCCGTGCCTCGGGGGTTTCCTCCGGGTACTCCGGTTTCCTCCCCGGTCCAAAGACTTGCATGGTAGGTTGATTGGCATCTGTGGAAAATTGTCCGTAGTGTGTGATTGTGTGAGTGAATGAGAGTGTGTGTGTGTGCCCTGCGATGGGTTGGCACTCCGTCCAGGGTGTATCCTGCCGTGATGCCCGATGACGCCTGAAATAGGCACAGGCTCCCCGTGACCCGAGGTAGTTCGGATAAGTGGTAGAAGATGAATGAATGAATGAATTTTAGGGGAACGTGGATCTCATGGAAAAGGTTTCATTGGCTTTATTCCAGAGCAGGAAATCTTAATTCCACTCTTGTGTCCAAGTGATTTAATTAGGGGACCCAGAAATGGTCCTGTTATCAGTTTTTTCCTTGGTTCTCAATCTCCTTTAGAAGAAGTAGTTGAGAAAACCGTCTCACTAACCCTGCCTGAAGCCTTTGTGGAAGGTTCTGCCATGGCCTCAGTCTCTGTGCTCGGTAAGTCGTTAAAATCTTTTTATATCAGTTTAAATGATTTTGGTAAATATACAGCAAGACTAGTTTATAAATATGTCAAAATAATGCGTGAAGATATTTTAGTAAATACAATATGCCAATTTTTCTCAGGTGATCTGATGGGTCGAGCTCTACAGAACCTGGCGAGTCTCCTGGCGATGCCGTACGGCTGTGGAGAGCAGAACATGCTGCGCTTCGCTCCCAACATCTTCATCCTGCAGTACCTGGAGAGCACCGACCAACTCACAGCCGTGATCAGGAGCACAGCTGAGACCTACCTCGTGAGCGGTGAGGGCGCATTAGAAGTCTTAACATCTCTGTAGGTTCAAGCGTTACAGAAAGTGCTCAAAACTGAAGATAAGACACATTATAACTAACAAATGTACAAATGAATGCAAATTTCTCAGTTGTTTAACAGTGCAAAAATTGTCTGGTTCGTTGTGAGGGTGTTTAGCCAAATAAACATCAGAGGTAACAGGTAGTTTTTATCTCCTACACAGGATACCAGAGAGAGCTGACCTACAAACACACAGACGGATCTTATAGTGCGTTTGGGATGAGCGACGCATCAGGAAACACATGGTGAGCTGTATATGTGCAGCAGCAGATCCTTTAAGTCATGTATGTCGCAAGATGGGACCACCGTGGATCAGAGGTGGCAAAGCAGGTGGTAAAATAAATGTCAGAGTAACATCAATGCCAGGATTTCCCAGGCCACTCATTCCATTGTGTCATGGTCCAGATTTAAAGCTCACTGAAAGAGCTTTCAGAGAAGGACAGGTGTCTAGCATAGGCACTCTGCCCAGTCTACAGCCCCATACACAGTGAACTTAACACCTGTCTATTCTTCTGTGCGATCAGAACGGAAAGGCAAGCCGTCACTAACCACATGCATAAACGAATCTTATGCCCGAATAAAGAACATTGAATATCTTCTTACAATGACACATGAAAAGAGGTG
>NC_083470.1:26369962-26399962 GCF_030014155.1 Tachysurus vachellii | reverse complement strand
GCAAAGGAATCATCTACCTGAATGCAGTAAGACACACAAACACCAATCACCGATGTTGATAACTCACAGTTTCAAGAGCATGGAGAAGATACTAGGAGACAGGGCATTACATAAGGCGTACGTAAGGTGGCGTAGCTGTACTTGGACAGGGCTATAGAAGGGCAAGAAGCTTGCAGCAATACTGTTGTCTGCTCCTTTGTGTAGGAAGAGGATCACTGCCAAAGCCCTACAAAGTGACAGGCAATAGGCTACTGGTATGCATGACAATGAGTGTGGCATGATGGCCTACGATGCTCTAGTGGGATGTGGTTTTACAGCCCAGCATATAGCAGCTCAATTTCCTTTTGCTAGAGAACACCAGAAATTACACCTTGTTCTCTTCACAGATGAGAGCTGGTTCACACTGAGCACATGTGAAAAAGTTAAGGGGTCTTGAAATGCTATGGGGAACTTTATGCTGCCTGTTACATCATTCAGCAGGACCAAGTTGCCAACGGGTCAGTAATGGTGTGTAATATCCTTGGAGGGTCACACAGACCTTCATTTTCTACCGCTTATCCGAACTACCTCGGGTCACGGGGAGCCTGTGCCTATCTCAGGCGTCATCGGGCATCAAGGCAGGATACACCCTGGACGGAGTGCCAACCCATCACAGGGCACACACACACTCTCATTCACTCACACAATCACACACTACGGACAATTTTCCAGAGGTGCCAATCAACCTACCATGCATGTCTTTGAACCGGGGCAGGAAAACGGAGTACCCGGAGGAAACCCCCCGAGGCACGGGGAGAACATGCAAACTCCACACACACAAGGCGGAGGTGGGAATCGAACCCCCAACCCTGGAGGTGTGAGGCGAACGTGCTAACCACTAAGCCACCGTGACCCCCAAGTGTTAGTCAATAGTACCTTAATTATTAATACTCAGAACCATCACACTGGTGCAGTGGCCCCTGGGTTCCTCCTAGTCCATGACAGTGCACGGCTTCATATGGCAAGAGTGTCAAGGTGGTTTCTGGATGATGAAGGCAATGATAACATTGACTGGCCATCGCAATCCCCAGACCTTAATCAAATTGAGAACCTCTGGGACAACCCCCCAAGTAGCACCTCTGACTATTGAGGAGCTCACTGATTTTCTCATCCAAGTCTGGAAGGAGATCCCCAATTTAATGCAAATCTGCCTGTAAATAAAATTTTTTACTTTGATTTTTGGTGTTATTTTGGGTTCCATTGACCATTGTTACTGTTTTTTATTTTACTGTTAATAAATGTAGTGTTACATTCTCATAAAATACTAAGGTCCAGCATGAATGCAAGGACAATAAAGAAAGATTACCGGTTGGATGAAGGTGGTGGTGCTGGATTTAATTTAGACAGCAGGTCAGATATATAGTTAGGTTTTATTATCCTTACACAAATCAGAAGACTGGTCTGTTAGAACTAAAACTTATTTTACAACTAAGAATGTGTTATTTTTATTCCTTATTAAATAATGAGTTAGATTTATCAATCTGGAATGTCCTCAATGCAAATTCCTGTTATCACCTGTGATATAGCAGCAAAATGCAGTTATTTCCTCAGCAGCCTCAATTTTCTTATTCAACCTCCGCTGTTAATCCTCTGGAAGTTAATAAGACAATTGTCACGTCACAGAAAAACCACAAAGTATAAAGTACTTCTGAAGATGTCAGAAAACTTTAGTTTAGTTTCACGGATGTTGTAAAGTGCAGATAAAATGTTAAACAGTTAAAACAGTGTTTAATTCCTTCTGCAATTGCATGCAGCAACATACTGTAATATAATCTGTGTGGGTTCATAGCAGAAAAAATGTGTCTAATATCTCTGTCTGATTTAGCTGACAAATGCAGAGGAGAAGGTTTACTCCCTGACAATCATACAAGACCTTCCAGTGGAGAACCTAAAACCAGCTGTTATTAAGGTTTATGACTATTATGAGACAGGTATGTGCTCTATACATCTGTACTTGTCTACAGCAAATACACAAAGAGCTCTGACTGTCATTTCATATGAGAACTACAACCTTGTTTCTGTTTTTTTTTTTCGTTAAAGGTGAGAGAGCTGCGACTGAGTACAGCTCACCCTGTCTAGTTCAGGGAGAGTTTGTACATCTTACATCTCAGCAAGAACTCAGCGACTTCAACATTTCACTTTCATAATGTACACAACTCATTACTAGTGTGTTTTTGTTTTGTTTTTCCTCTTTCGAATGAAATAATCAAGACATAGTTGATGTAAAGAAAGATGCCTTATTTTCCTGTGATCTACTCAATAATTTCTAGATGTAACGTCATTGCCAAAACATTTTATATGTGAGGAAAAATTACTTATGAATATGACAAATTAACAAACGTAATTTCACTTATAATCTAAATACAATTCATTTACTTTTTCTGATTAAACAATATGCTGTGAATGTGGCCCTTCATTCACCTTTAAGTATAAACTATACGCTGTATTTTATAACGTATATAAACATTAAACCTGTCCACTCATGCTTCTCTGAACTTGCTGATTTTCTCCACAAGGTGGCAGGTTTAACTCCTTTGCAGTTATATGATGCAACTGATAATGCTAAATACCATAAGCTAACAAAAAAAGAATATACAAGAAAATATGGCAATAAAGTTGATCTGCATTATCATTATTACCCGTGTCTTACCTGTGTCTTTTTTCCATAAAAAAATAAATGTTGCATATATAGGTGTTTAAATTAGTGTTGTATGTCACCGTTATGTGGTTTGACTGAAGGCACTGTATTGTCAGCTATGGCAAAGTTATTCGCTGGTGTTTAGTAGTTACCTCAGTGCAAATCTATGCAAGCTGGACAACAAGTAATATCCAAATTGTTTTCATTTAATGGTGTCATCTAATAGAGTAATAGTTGTGTTCTGAACTGAAATATATGATGTACAGTATGCACGTGTAATATATTCTGCAAGATGAAAATTAACTATGCTTTCATACTGATCCAGCTCATAACTGGAGTAATAAGCCCTTTACTAAGTTGGCGTGCAAAGAAAACTTTAAACTGTGTAGCATATAACGCTACGAAACAAATAAATTTAAAATGTAGTACTTGCCAGTTAATATACGGTGTTGATGTTTATCATTATTGATATAGATCCTAGTGCAAATATATGGTCTGAGGAATAAAGGACACAAGGAATATATAGACTTAGGAATATACTAGGATATAATATACACTAGGATATCATACCCTGGTTAAATAGGGTCTCAAGAATAAAAGGTCTTGGTAATACAAGTGGCATTAAATAAAACTAGTCCTCCAACATATAGTTATATACATCAGCCTCGCCTAACTGGCGGTGGAGGAAGTCACGATTATTTTGATTAAGCAAAAACCTAGACATAAATTCAATGTTTGAAGTTCTTTATATGAACATAATATACAGTTGAGGCCAAAATTATTAGCCCCCCAGGAATTTTGGAACATTTTCCTAAAGATCTTTCCAATGTTTGCAGCATTGATAAAACTTGATATAATCAAACATTCGCCAGTGCTATTTAGTAGCTTTTGGTACATTTTGGAATATAAAATACATTTTTAGGCTTGCTTTATAATCAAATATAGTGAAAATGGGGTGGTCAAAAATATTAGCCCCTTGTGAATATTTGCTTTCAAAACACACCCAATTAATCAATCAGCTTTCAAAACACACCAAATTAATCAATCAGCTTTCAAACCACACCTGTGCAGTCAATTGGCTTCCTAACAATACCTGGGCATTCAATCAGCATTAAAGGACTCCAAGGAACAGGGCACTTGAACACATTATTGGGAGAGACTACTTTTACTCACCATGCCAAAGACAAAGGAAATCAGTCTTGAGCTCAGAAAGAAGATAGTGGAGGCTCATGATAAGGGGGAAGGTTATACTGCCATTTCCAAGCTTTTCACAGTGTCTAGAACCGCCGTACGTTGCATCATTGCCAAGTACAAGGAGACAAATTCTGTAAGAAACAAACCTGGGCGTGGTCGTAAGCGCAAGATTTCAAGAACCCTGGAGAGGAAAATAGTCAGAGATATCAGCAAGATGCCCCAGACATCTGCCAAGATGATTGTTGCTGACCTGGCCTCTTCTGGAGTTGATGTTTCAAGGAACACAGTTGTGAGGGCTCTTCATCGTGGTGGGCTTCAGGGCCATCGTCCCAGAAGAACCCCTTTACTCAAACAGCGGCACATCACAGCTAGACTGAGGTTTGCCCGTGAACATTTGAAAGGTAAAGATGAGTTTTGGGAGTCTGTGCTTTGGTCTGATGAGACTAAACTGGAACTGTTTGGGCACATGGATGTTGCTTATGTTTGGCAAAGAAAGGGTGAGGCCTTCAACCCTAAGAACACAGTTCCCACAGTTAAACATGGTGGTGGGAGCATCATGCTGTGGGGCTGTTTTGCAGCTTCAGGCACAGGGAGCCTTGTTCGGGTGCATGGCATCATGAAAAAAGAAAATTATGTTGACATTTTGAGGGATAATATGCAGAAATCTGCTCGTAGTCTAGCCTTAGGTCGTCGCTGGGTCTTCCAACAAGACAATGACCCAAAGCATACATCGAAATTGGTCCAACAGTTCCTGAAGGATACCAAAACAAAGGTCCTGGAGTGGCCCGCACAGAGCCCAGACCTCAATCCTATTGAGAATCTGTGGCGAGTGCTCAAAGTGAATGTCCATGCTCGGAAACCACGTAATTTGGACCAGCTGGAGCAATTTGCAATGGAAGAATGGGCTAAAATCCCTCAGGAAACCTGTGCCAACCTAGTAAAGAACTACTCTAAGAGGTTGTTGTCAGTTGTGGCTCAGAAAGGGTTCACTATTGACTATTAATGACCGGGGGCTAATAATTTTGGACGTTTCATTTTTGCCCTTTCTTGTTTCAACTCACTATTTCAATTAAATATCCTAATCAAACTTAGTGGAGATTTTGTCTTTGTTATTTTGGAAACAAACACACTATAAAACACTTGTTGTTAATGGTCATTTCCATGGAGAAATCAAGAGTTTTGTCTAATTTCATAAGGGGGCTAATAATTTTGGCCTCAACTGTATATAGTAATAAAAAATTAGTCTAGCTATTAAATTTTACTAGGTATTATTTACACATCCCAAGGGTCATATGCTAAAATTCTTGTTGATTTTTTAGACAAAGCTTTAACTGTTTGAAACGTTAGTATTTACTTTGATAATTCTATAAGTCTATTCTCAACTCAGGAGAGGTGAGTCATAACATATGAGGATCTACTCATCATGGTGGGAACGCTCTTGATCTTACGCTCTACATTCGAACATTAACATAAATAAAGTCAATATTGTCACATTTCTATAGTCGGATATTATTTCAAACCATTGTCGCAACTCATGTTCATTAGTCATAGTATACGCACTCTGATACTTACTGTATCAACAGACATTCATATCTGCTACCCCTAAAGTTTGTCAATAGTCTCTCAGGTTATCAATCACGACTGGATCACTGTCTGTCCCCAGAGAACTTGATCAGGCTACTGAATACAGAATAATTAATTTTACCTACACTCTTGATATTGTAGTTTCAATTGAAAAATAAGAGAGAAAAATTATAAAGAAAAAAATAGCACCCTTATATAACGATCACACACGTCTTAAACTGAACACTTGAAAATTAGAATGTTAATAACGTCAAAATAAATTAGTTGTGTACAGACTTTGAAAATCTCTTAATACCACTAAATCAGTATATCTCTCCTCTGTAAAGTGAAGATAAACTAATTGTAGATTAGTATTTAATACCATAGAAAATTAACCAGACAATTTGAGTTACAGTATTACTCTATCAGATGTGTAAAATGTGGTCAGGATAGGTGGAGGAAGGTGTGCTTTCCTCGTCTGTCATAGGAGATAGAGATGCTGATGGGCTTTCTTACTGATAAAGCTGAGGTTGTATGATCAGATGGGATGAGGTTCTCAGCAAGATGAACAACAAGGAATTTGGTGCTCTTGACTGTCTCCACAGAGGATATTTTTAGTTTAATCAACATTCAGAGACAGGTTGATGGCTCTACACCAAAACGTTAGCTGTTGCACCTCCTTTCTGTATGCTGACTCATCGTTTTTATCGATGAGACCCACCATGGTCATGTCACTCTGCATAGAGTTTTCCTCACAAATCGGCCATGGTTAAACAGAGTGCCTGGTCTTTGGGGACAGGGATGGTCTTCCTTGTCACTACATATTTCTGCACCTCAAACCAAGTGTAGAAGTAGTTCAGTGCATTTTGGAGGGAGGTGTCACTTTCACACGCATTTGCCAGAGTACAGAATTGGCAGGACCACCACTGGACCCTACTAGCTTCAAACATGAGAGCAGTTTCACACTCATCAGATTGACAGCTGTGAAAGAGTCTGGAGATGCTGTGGGAACAGTTATGCTGCCTGCAACATCATTCACCATGACTGGGTTAGGAGTGTCTCACTAATGGTCTGGGGATAATATCCTTATAGGATTTCATAGACCTTCATAGACTAGTTATTGGTACTCTTACTGCTGTCAAAGTCCTTAGAAGCATTTTCAGATCTTACACAGTTGCAGTGTGCCCTGGGTTTCTCCTGGTGCATCACCATGCTCAGCCTCATGTGTCCAGAATGTGTATGCAGTTTCTGTATAACATTGAGGCCACTGAATTACCGTCATGTTCATCAGACCTAAATGAAATTAAGAACCTCTGGGATGTTATGTATCAGACCGCAGAATGTCCAGGAGCTCACTGATGCCCTGATCCAGGTCTGGCAGATCTCCCCTACTGGAATGTGAGCACCATGTACACTTCTGACTTACTCTGTGTCTTGCATCGAGATTCAGTGTGTGATTTAAGTATTCCTGTTAATTTTAGAACAGTGTAAATTACAGAAATTACATTTTAATGATCTCTGATGAGCATGGCAGAGGGGACATTGTCAAGAATAACTCTCTTACATGTCATATATATATATATATATATATATATATATATATATATATATATATATATATATATATATATATATAAAAAAAAAAAAGCTATAAAAGCGCTAAAAGGCGGCGGTTCAGCACCATGGACAGCGCCGCTGACAAAGCGCTAAAAAGGATTCAGCACCAAAGTCAGCGCCACTGGATCAGCGTGCAAGGCGGGGCGGCAGAATTCCCGCCGAAAAGCGGAGAGCCAATCAGGAGCGCCGCTGTGGCACTCACCCTCTGGCTGTGCAACAAAAGGGAGAACCAGGCTCAGCGGCTAGAGGGAGGTAAGGGGGTGTGCCTAATGGATGTTATCCCTTTGATAGTCTTTTTCAGAAACCACCAGCTGATCCAGAACTTCAGCTTGCTGGCTGAGCCTACGCTACGCTCCTGGAGAGAAACGCTTCACCTTTTTACTGCCTTCCCCCAGCTGCTACCTAGGTTTGGAGCCTGGATTTCTGCCCAAGTGCCCCTACAATCTCTTAAAGGAAGGAACTGGTTATTTTCTGTTTATCACTGACTTTCTGCTGCACTAAAATTGCACTAGAAACCTAAACAAAAATAAAACCATGACACTGCTTGCCCTAATCCCATTTCTGTGCCTATTCTTTTGTGTCCCTAAATGAATATATATACACACAGACACACACACACACACACACACACACACACATATATATATATATATTTCTTGGAGGGAGACTTGAGTTCAAGTTGTGCCATCATGGCAGACCTCTTTATGTTACTGTGTGGCACCTTCCATTCATGGTGCTGTCCATGTGGGACCATCCTAGAGATTTTACAGAAGATGTAGGCACAGGTCGCAGGTAGAGTAAGACATAAGGATGAAGGATTTTGTGGCAAAATCTGGGTTTGCTATTGGACTTTTTATTGTCTCCTAACTGGCCTCATAGTATATGTTTAAACCACTAGCTGTGTTTGCAAAGTTTATGTAGTTACTTGTACATTGTTATATCTGACCTTAATAAAAGGTGTATTAAACCTTCTGTTCACTTGGGGGTTTTGTTACATACACATCAAACAAATACAAACACTCATCCATTTATGAATTAACATAAAGATTAACTCAAGGTTCAGGTTTAGAAGAAGCATCAACTATTGATTATTTTGCCACGTATGCAGAACACATAGTACAACATAAATCACCACATATGCAACTTGGTATATGATCAGTATTTATAATGAAGTAACATTCATATGGCAACAACAGAAAAGAAACCACACTAGTTCCAGACCTAGTTTAGTCTAACTCGGAAAACATTGTGAGAACCTTCAATTGTTTCTGCTTGAAATGCATGGGAAGGACTTGCTATTTTGAAATTCGACATATGTTGCATACACACTTTTATGTCTGAAATAGATGCTCTGTTCAGCTTAAAAAAGTTTGAAACAAGTCCATTTATGTACAAAGTTCACACCAGAATAAACCCTGCATTTGGTGTCTTGTTTGTATCACCTGATAATTACCAGACTTGAATATTTCATATGCAAGCAAACTTATAGCTAATAATATATAACTTATAATGACATTAAAATATCACTAGACCAAATATGTGCCTTATATAATAAATAGAATAGAGCTGACTAATGATAAGTTTCAGGAAGGCACCTTCCTATCTTGTTTATTCTAGGCTATTGTGGGCTTCTATCCAAAGATTGTATTTAAGCTGTGTGCGTTTACAGACATCAAATCAGACCTGATACCAAACATACTCCAAGGACATATAAACCATCCATGAACAGACTGTTATTCCATATCAGTTCCATTGTTTATCAGTGTTTCAATATTTTGAATGGGCTCTTCCTCCTGCACCAGTATCCTATACTTCTACCACCTGGCCCTTGGCTAGTCTCCTGGTTCCTGATTCTGAATTCTTAAAAGATTTAGTAGAAGAATTCCTAGAGGTTATAATCTCTGCCTTTAAGTGAATAACTTAACCATTAGATATTTTCACAGGAAAATTATTTATATCTAATTAAAAAATGACATTTTTTACTCTCACTGTCACTCATTTTCTACCACTTATCCGAACTACCTCGGATCACGGGGAGCCTGACCTACCATGCATGTCTTTGGACCGGGGGAGGAAACCAGAGTACCCGGAGGAAAACCTCGAGGCACGGGGAGAACATGCAAACTCCACACACACAAGGTGGAGGCGGGAATCGAACCCCCAACCCTGGAGGTGTGAGGCGAACGTGCTAACCACTAAGCCACCGTGCCCCCATGACAGTTTTTTAATTAGATATAAATAATTGTTCTGTGAAAATATCTAATGGTTTTTGTTTTTGGCTACACATTTCACCCTATAGTTCTAAATTAAGCTGTTTTAATAGAAGAAATTTTAGATGGACATTAAAATCAGTTGATACTATTTTTATTTCCCGTTGGGATATTTTTTCTTCCATTTGTTTGAAGTTATAGTTTGTCAATTAAAACAGCACTGTGTCACTGTATACCAACAGCAAGCAACTAATGTAATTAAGCTAACTGAAAAATGAACTTGTATCGATTAATAACTTTTAACACATTAGTGAAGAAAAGCATAAGGTCTGAAAGGTTCTGAACAAAGTTTGACCTACTTTCAGTTTATGTCCTTGTTCTTGAAGATGTTTTCTAAATATAATAATTCATGTGGCACCAAAGACGGTAGTCATAACAGCAGATGACAAAGAACACAATGACCCTAAAACTAGAGAGAATTTCATGTCTGTAAAGTTTTATATTTGTGTTTTGTGAATTAGCTAAAATATGAGCTGAACTTCAGAGGTGAAAACCACAAGTGAACTTGAACTTGAACTTGAAGATGAAAAAGAAAATTTAAGTTAGATCCATAGAAAAAACATCCTTAAAAATGTCTGCGGTAAATATACAAAAAATAAATCATATAATAATAATAATAATAATAATAATAATATTAATATAATATAATAATAATAATAATAATAATAATAATAATAATAATAATAATAATAATAATGTGCATTTAACATAATTAACACAGATTATTTAGACATGAATAAGACATTATATCTTAAATTTAGAAAATGTAAATGCCAATCTGTGATTTTACATTTTTTAAAAGTATGCAAAAGGTATTACAGCTTTAGAAGAGACAGATTCTTCTAAAAATATACTGAACCAAATGATAAACGCAACACTTTTGTTTTTGCCCCATTTTTCATGAGCTGAACTTAAAGATCTAAGACTTTTTCTATGTACACAAAAGACCTATTTCTCTCAAATATTGTTAACAAATCTGTCTAAATCTGACGTGACATACGGCTAAGTACGGTGACCCATACTCAGAATTTGTTCTCTGCATTTAACCCATCCAAAGTGCACACACACACACAGCAGTGAACACACACACACCATGAACACACACCCGGAGCAGTGGGCAGCCATTTATGCTGCGGCGCCCGGGGAGCAGTTGGGGGTTCGGTGCCTTGCTCAAGGGTGGGTTGTGGTATGGCCGGCCCGAGACTCGAACCCACAACCTTAGGGCTAGGAGTCAAACTCTCTAACCATTAGGCCACGAGTTCCCCCTGTGTTAGTGAGCACTTCTCCTTTGCCCAGATAATCCATCCACCTTACAGGTGTGACATATCACGATGCTGATTAGACAGCATGATAGATAGCACAGGACTGCCTCAGGCTGGCCACAATAAAAGGCCTCTCTATAATGTGCAGTTTTTATCCAAAGATGTCACAGGTTTTGAGGGAGCGTGCAATTGGCATTCTGACTGCAGGAATGTCCATCAGAGGTGTTGCCTGTGAACTGAATGTTCATTTCTCTACCATAAGCCGTCCATAAGCCATAATTTACAATTTTCAGTGTATTTAAGATTAAATCTATTTATATTCTATTGGCAGATAATTTTGCTTTCTAAAAATTTATATTTATAATAATAATTATAATTTCTGACTATACAGCAAACTGTTTCAAATCTGAAATGTTGAATCATTTTATAATGAAAAAAAAATACATTTTGAATATTTTAATATTAATATTTAATATTTTTAGTACTTTTTTTATGTTTAATGTGTTTATAATAATTGTAGTCTCTTTCACTGTTCACCTTGTACTTGAGTACTGATTGTTCAGATTGTTCAGGACAGGAAAACATTGTGACCTTCAGTTTGACAAGGAATTTCTTCATATCTTTACTGTTTTAGTAAATGTCTGTTTTGCTTATGATAGCGTGACACTAAACTTCCATTAACTGATGAAGGAAAACTATTACAGGAAGTTACTTATGGAAAAATTAATTTTTTTTACGGAATCACACTCAGCAGGTTTCCCATTTAACTGGAAGAGGATTAAAAGCAAAGAAAATGGAAAGAAAACGAACACAATACACTTGTAGACAGTAATACACAAAAATACACATATAAACTGAATGACCAGCTTAGTAAAGGCAATAAAAATATATAGGGATGTGAATGACAGCACCACTTACTTACAGATCAGCTTTAAGTCATTTATTCAATTTGCAATTTATCAATATTAAGGTATGTTAATCATACAGAAAGTATAAACCTTGTGAAACAAACTGAATCCATAGAAAAGTCCACTACAAGAAATAGCAATAAATGCACACAGTAAGCCAAATATCTGTAACTTCTGTATATCTACACCATATACACTGTATTTATGCCACTGTACTTAAGTCTTGTGTTTGTGCCATAATAAATATGTATGCTGTGATATTGGATAAATCTTATAAAACTAAATAAAATTATTTATCTGTTTAACTTTCTTATGTCAAGCCGGTTCTCTTTATCAAATGTTTTATTTCACTGAATAAACACTAATGATAACTAAAATTAGACAGATAAGGTGAGGCATGTGATGTGAACATAGAGTGCAAGGCCAGAAGTGATAGAAGAGGGCGGTGCTCACAAAACACAACATGAAATATATATGGGTGGGGTAAAGGTTAATATATACCACAAGTGCTTTAAGATCATCTTACCTAGATTGTGCTCGATTCTGCTCCAGAATGGGTCCTTCTAGAATAACATTCACGCTTTTTTTGCTTTTTGCAAGCACCATTGTACAGGCGAGCTTCAGAGACAAGTAAGATCCTTTAACATTCTCAGATTTCTGTTTTTACTTTTGTACAACTGACGTTTCTGTTAATGCTAAATAATTTCATCAGAATAAGTTGAATTACTGAAAAAAAAATATATTCTGAAAATTATAAATGTATTCAGATTCATTAAATAATGTTTTAAATATAACTCTGCTAAAGGTTTGTTAGAAAAGAAAAGTATTTGTTCTGGAAAATGCTGAAAAATCGATTTTTCATTCTTTTTAAATTCAGTTGCGAGTACTGTGTATGTCTCCTTGTGCATGAATTACAGTGATACGCTTCATTGTTCATATATGGTCATAATTTTATGATAAGCATTGAATTTATATTTCGAGGAGAACTTATATGTCCGTTTTGTTCTTTCATCCTAACAACTGCTGCATTTCTGTGGTTAACAGTTAACATTATTTACATTACATTTATTTCGAAAACACGATTTAATAAATATTAAGGAAATCGTTTTCCTATTCAATAACAAACTGCAAGTCTTGATAGAAATGCTCTTAATTTAAGTGAACCATGTAAATTTAGAGTCTTGGGATGTAATAATCAAACTGAAAAAATGAACTTTGTAAAAATCTAGAAAGACAAACTAAGGTAAAGTTAGAAAAAAAAAAGAAGTTATGCTAATAACCCAGATGTTTTTTCCTTGTTTGAATGTTTTACACAAGAGATCACAGAAAAGCCAAATCAGTCCAGCTATAGTAAGAGTTTAAAAATCAGAACAGAATATAATTTTGTGTGTTACATAGTTAGGTACAGTCCATCCTTTTTAAAATTCTTTATATCACAAAATGCATGCAGGATCAATAGCACTTCAGCTTATGATTATAATTCTTCACAGGAATCCATCTGATAAAGACAAAGACAAGCATCCACCTGACAAAGACAAGCATCTATCTGATAAAGACAAAGACAAGCATCCATTTGATCATGACAAAGACCTGCAAATCCGTCTGATAAAGCATCCGTTTGATCAGATCAAAGACAAGCATCCATTTGATCAGATCAAAGACAAGCATCTATCTGATAGAGACAAAGACAAGCATCTATCTGATAGAGACAAACACAAGCATCCATTTGATCAAGACAAAGACAAGCATCTATCTGATAGAGACAAACACAAGCATCTATCTGATAGAGACAAAGACAAACATCTATCTGATAGAGACAAAGACAAGCATCTATCTGATAGAGACAAAGACAAACATCTATCTGATAGAGACAAACACAAGCATCCATCTGATAGAGACAAAGACAAGCATCTATCTGATAGAGACAAAGACAAGCATCTATCTGATAGAGACAAAGACAAACATCTATCTGATAGAGACAAAGACAAACATCTATCTGATAGAGACAAAGACAAACATCTATCTGATAGAGACAAACACAAACATCCATCTGATAGAGACAAAGACAAGCATCTATCTGATAGAGACAAACACAAACATCCATCTGATAGAGACAAAGACAAGCATCTATCTGATAGAGACAAAGACAAGCATCTATCTGATAGAGACAAAGACAAGCATCTATCTGATAGAGACAAAGACAAGCATCCATCTGATAGAGACAAAGACAAGCATCCATCTGATAAAGACAAAGACAAGCATCCATCTGACAAAGACAGGCATCCATCTGATAAAGACCAAGAAAAGCATCCATCTGATAAAGACAAGCGTCCATCTGATAAAGACAAAGACAAGCGTCCATCTGATAAAGACAAAGACAAGCGTCCATCTGATAAAGACAAAGACAAGCATCCATCTGATAAAGACAAGCGTCCATCTGATAAAGACAAAGACAAGCATCCATCTGATAAAGACCAAGAAAAGCATCCATCTGATAAAGACAAGCGTCCATCTGATAAAGACAAAGACAAGCGTCCATCTGATAAAGACAAAGACAAGCGTCCATCTGATAAAGACAAAGACAAGCGTCCATCTGATAAAGACAAGCGTCCATCTGATAAAGACAAAGAGAGGTAAGTCATTATCTCAGACTATTTTCATTGAAAAACCGCAGGTCTAAAAAACCCGTACCACTGTCATGCATCGTGTTTTTCTGTGACCACGAGAACCACAACAGCGAAAATACAACCAATTAATAATCTTTTTTTCCTATGTAGCTACGATATACAATAATGAAATACTTAGTAAGTAATGAAAGTGTAGGCAAGACAGCACAAACTACACTACATCAAAGTGATGGGGCAAATTCGTATGTGTTTCAGACGACATGATAATTTCATTTTGATGTAACATATACATTTTAATATATGGGGAAATGTGGCATTCTTTTCACACTAGAAAAATAAGAAATGAAAACATTTACAAAATTAATTTAGGGTTGTAACATGGGCATTACAGGGGCACGGTGTCTTAGTGGTTAGCACGTTCGCCTCACACCTCCAGGGTTGGGGGTTCGATTCCCGCCTCCGCCTTGTGTGTTTGGAGTTTGCATGTTCTCCCCGTGCCTCGGGGGTTTCCTCCGGGTACTCCGGTTTCCTCCCCCGGTCCAAAGACATGCATGGTAGGTTGATTGGCATCTCTGGAAAATTTTCCGTAGTGTGTGATTGTGTGAGTGAATGAGTGCGTGAGTGAATGAATGCCCTGCGATGGGTTGGCACTCCGTCCAGGGTGTATCCTGCCTTGATGCCCGATGACGCCTGAGCACAGGCTCCCCGTGACCCGAGGTAGTTCGGATAAGCCGTAGAAGATGAGTGAGTGAGAACATGGGCATTAAAAATGGCTTCTTCCTACAGGGCATTTAGGCCCTCAAACAGGACAAGACATTAGACAACAGCTTGGAATTATTTGCACAGCTCTAATTAACTCAGCCTGATGCTGCACAGCATTTATTGTCCAAACAACTGCACATATTGGCATTTTATTCCACTAATCTTTGTTTCACTTATAATATTCATTCATTCAATTCATTTTCTACCGCTTATCCGAACTATTCTCGGGTTCACTTATAATATATTTTGAATAATTTTTTATTACTCGCATGTAAATAAGTACATTTTGGTTCATAAGTACAACAGTTCTGTTTCACTGCATCTCACTGATCACTGTACTGTGTATGACCTTATGTGACCAATACATTTTAAAATAGCATTTACATAAATATGTAGTGTGCGGAGAATAAGCCTTATATAAAATTGGAAATATAACATAATAATAAAATATTAATATCTGATGGAGTGTGTATGAGAAGTATATGTTCTCATATGTCTCATTATTTATTTTATATAAATAAATGAATGTATTTATTTAGTTTGTTTATTTATATTGTATTGTATGAAATAAATAAGAGTGAAATAAAAAAAATATATGACTGAGGGTATTGGTTTGTTATAAATACTAATCAATATTTTAACCAAATCTTTAACTAATTCTGTGCATGTTCATGACAGGAAACACAACTTTTGTCTATTGTTTACTCAACAAATTAAAAAATATCCATGACAAATATTTGATGTTTATATCAAATTCTTGAGTGCTGAAAATTGCAGTTGGATTTCTATTATTGTCTAACGAAGTTTGAATAAAATATACGTAAAGTTCGACAAACGACACTTACGTGCTCTAACGTCTGCTCATATTTCTTTACAGGCATCCTTCTGGAACTCATGAACATGAAGATGGGTAATTGTTTTTAAAGACTCCTTCACTGAAGCTGGATTAATATAAAAATACATAAAGTAAAAAACAGTATTTTGATACTTAGCTGAAATTGCCAGGAGAATAATATCTGCTCATATTTCTTTACAGGGAAGTATGTGAATCTGAAGAAGAGCATGAAAGGTCAGTGATTTTCTGAAAGTTCTTCAATTAATCTAGAAAACAAATCTTACAGTAATCAGAGTCTCACAGTATAAATTCAAAAAAATCAATAGTTAAATAATGTTTTTTTTTCACTGAAAACAAGCTATGAAATATAATACAATATTTTATCAAAATTAATATTGTAAATGTAATGTAAATATTTTTACAATATTTTATCAAAACTATATATATATATATATATATATATATATATATATATATATATATATATATATATATGTGTGTGTGTGTGTGTGTGTGTGTGTGTGTGTGTGTGTGTGTGAATGTGAGCTGTGAAATTGCAGGTTAGTGCTAGTTAGCCAGCTAGCTATAAAATGAAAACGCTTAATGTTAATTCAGACTCATGTGATGTTATTATGTGATGTTATAAATGTAACACTTACATTTATGGCGTATAGCAGACACCCTTATCCAGAGTGACTTACATTTTATTTCAATTTATGCAACTAAGCAAGGGTTAAGGGCCTTGCTCAGGGGCCCAGCAGTGGCAGCTTGATGAACGTGGGATTCAAACTCATGACCCTCTGATCAGTAATCCAACATCTTAACCACATCCCACATTCCAAATTAGGCTTTGTGCAACAGAGGGTTTAAATATGTGCTCACAAATTAAACAATAATAAATATATCTATACATAATATGTGGTTTCAGATGAAACATCAATTTTACTTTTGGTCTAATGTATTAGATGTAAAAATCTAGGCAGGTTGATGATAAAGTAATTAAACAGACATATATACATTCATAAAATTATTTAAAAATAGTATTATTTACATCAATATTTAAAACCTGTGAGCTCTGAGGGGAAAAATATGAATATATTATTATAAATATAATAGAAACATGAATACCTGCTTTAATGTAGACGTTGCTTGTTGCGAGGTTGACCTGTGCTTTAACGTCTGCTCATAACTTCCACAGGCATTTAGCTGAAGCTGATCATGACAGGCTTCGACCCACACCACATGAACATGAAGAAGGGTCAGTGTTTTTCTGAGACTAATTTATTCAAGCTATAACAATAATCTGTCCATCATGTTTTAGCAGAAATACAAGCAATCAATAATCAAATCATTTTGTAATCGAAAAGCTACGTAGCTACATTACATTATGAAATGAAATATTTAGAAAGCCATAAAAGTGCAAGGGAAAGGGCAGAAACACGTGTTTGCTGTTTACTGAGCTAATTTAACAAGATCATTGAAACTCAGATACCGGTGTGATGTAAGCCATATAATGCTCTGTACATATAAAGCAGCACAAATGCGCTCTCTGAGGAAAATATAAGCTATTTAGTTATTTTTGTAAGATACAGGACCATAAGTGATGTTACACAACAGTAATAACAGCTAGTTTTGTCTATCATGTGTTTCTGGAATTCGACTAAAGCATTGAAACTTGTTAAAATGTCATTACTATTGATCAAAAAATAAATAAATAATCGAATAAATAATCACGGGATCATAAGAGTAGGTCCAGAATAATCTAAATATTATTAAATCTGACTACACTTTAAAGTGTATTAACACATTTAATTTTTTTTTAAATATTTACCATTACGTAGCATTTGCAATGCAAAATGTCTGCTCATTCATCTTCACAGGGAGTCATGTGAATCTGACGAAGAGCATGAAAGGTCAGTGATTTAAAAAAATGTGTGATTAGTTGTGCAGTTTTTAAAAAAATGGCCATAATAATGGCTTGTGATGTTTCATATCCAATCTTGAGTATTAAAACCTGAAATTTAATGGTCAATTTCAATAGTTGATGAAGTTGAACTTTCATTACTACTGTGATAAAAAAAAGTGTTCCTTGAGACACATTTCTTATAGCATTTGCCCTGAGACTAACTATTGAACCTTTACAGGCATCCAAGTAAACCAGATAAAGAGAAAGAAAATAACCCACCTCAACCTGATAAAGGAAAGCCTCCATCTAAACCGGATAAAGGAAAGCCTCCATCTAAACCGGATAAAGTAAAGCCTCCATCTAAACCGGATAAAGTAAAGCCTCCATCTAAACCGGATAAAGTAAAGCCTCCATCTAAACCGGATAAAGTAAAGCCTCCATCTAAACCGGATAAAGATGAAGAAAAGCCTCCATCTAAACCGGATAAAGATGAAGAAAAGCCTCCATCTAAACCGGATAAAGTAAAGCCTCCATCTAAACCGGATAAAGTAAAGCCTCCATCTAAACCGGATAAAGTAAAGCCTCCATCTAAACCGGATAAAGTAAAGCCTCCATCTAAACCGGATAAAGTAAAGCCTCCATCTAAACCGGATAAACAAAGGTCAGTGATTTTCTGAGACTCCTTTATTGAAGCTAATCAAAAACAAACCGACAGCCTAAACAGAAAATCAGATGTCATGTCCATCATGTTTTTTTATTAACAGCAGAAATTCAACCACATATTGAGATATCACTTTTAAAAAATATATATATGTGGCAATTTGAAGCAATTCATACATGCACATACATATTCAATATTCAACAAAACGTGTAACCTAGAAATCTGGGTAAAATACCTGAATAAACTGTCTGCTTATATTTCTTAACACTGTCCACCAATTCCTGTCAAAAGGAAAGAAAGTTCATCTGAATCTGATGAACACGATGACTGGCTGTCATCTGAATCTGATGAAGACGATGGCAGGCATCCATCTAAACCTCATGAAGACAGGCATCCATCTGAGCATGATGAAGACAGGCATCCATCTGAGCATGATGAAGACAGGCATCCATCTGAGGATGATGAAGACAGGCATCCATCTGAGGATGATGAAGACAGGCATCCATCTGAGCATGATGAAGACAGGCATCCATCTGAGCATGATGAAGACAGGCATCCATCTGAGCATGATGAAGACAGGCATCCATCTGAGCATGATGAAGACAGGCATCCATCTGAGCATGATGAAGACAGGCGACCATCTGAGCATGATGAAGACAGGCGACCATCTAGACCTCATAAAGACACGTCAGTGATTTTCTGGGACTCTTTCATTTAAACTGCAAGCCCAAAAAGATAGCAGATTTCCCATAAAAGTTAAAATAGACCAAACAGAGCATTGTTACATAGAGAACATAGTTAACTTGCATTATTTTGTCTTTGTTCAGCTTTTACCTGTTGGCTGTAACCTCCCGAACAGTAGGGGGCACCACTGAGACGTTATGCATCATTGTCAAGCCCTCTGGATATGTTTCACTGAATGTGTACCTGGATTATAACCAGAAGCATGTCCTCCTTCTGACTGAAAAGTCTATAACAAAGGATTACTACCACTCCGTGAAATTCCAGGTCAGACTCCTCATAATGACATCGTAATATCTGTAATGTTCACGTATGCTTCTAGTCCTGTCATGATTATAGCATTTTAAGGATGTCTTTAACAATTTATCTATACAGAACTCACAATGAATGTTTTTGTTTGTTTCAAGCTTTTACTTTTTTTCTGGTTGAAAAAAACCCGTAGGAGGACCAGAGCCGCACAATTCTGGCGCTTAACCTGAGATATAAAATGATTTATATGGAGCAGTCGGAGCTATTTGGAGGAAGTTGAAGGCTCAATGTATTAATCGATGTTTTCATTGCAGTTGCTGTGCATCTCCTAGGCAACAGATAGTTATCAATCATGTAGAGCTATCTAATGATTTTCTTAATGAGGTAACATTTGAAAAAACTCTTAGTAGCTAGCTAGCTATTAACTTACAAAAATTTACTTAAATACCCAAATTTGACCCAATGGTAGTACTAGATATTTTGTAGGACTTGGCCCAAATTTGGTCTATCGTTCTTCTTTTCTGTGTGCCGCCGTAGACAAACTAGCAAAGAACAAAGAGAAAAATAGCAACTGAGGCGCCATTGTTTTGTTTTTGTTTTGTGTACCTACAGGTTCCTGTTGTAACCGAGGAATTGGTGGCATCTATAACGATTGAGATTAAAGGGCGAAAAAGACACCTGAAGAAAGCTACAAAAATCATTATCACTCCTCCAAAATTCCTGACTATCATTCAGACGGATAAACCCATCTACAAGCCGGGACAAAGAGGTAACTTTCCCATAACTTATTGTCCTCGGTTCTTTCACCAGTTCTACAATGAACTATGTTACGATCACTATTACAAAATATTAATATTTTGTATTAAATATTTGTCTAATAGTTGAATAAGAAATACATACTGAGTGCCAGGCTGTTATAGGAAAATAATCAATGACAGTGTGGTTATGGGTCACAACCACAAAACCTTCCCACTTGGCATAAAACAGCCGTCTGCTGTGTGGTGTTGAGGTTCAGATCCAGGATGAAAAAGATGCAGGATTTATTTGATCATAGTCACAGTTTCTGGCATGACTGAAAACATAAGCAGGCAAAGACAAACTCAGATAATCCAAAATTATGAAACCAAAGAATGAGAAGCACTAAAAGTAAGCACTAAAACATAAAGTATTATAAGGCTTTACTCAAAGATAAAGAAACATACAGATGAACTTATCTAAAGGAAACTGAAAACCAGTGACACACAAATACTCTAGGATGAACCAAAAAAACATTGACAAGCAGCGGCAGATCGACGACAGCGATCATCGTCAGAGTCAGGAGGTGGAAAAAGCATGAGGTAATCAGAGCCAGATAGAAGGGAGACAACATTTGCAGATCCATAAGGTAGAGAGAAAGACCTGAAACACCAGGGCTGAAGTGTCAATCTCAGCAAATTCAGGCTCTAAAACAACCACATAAAAGCCTGGGTGACAAAACCAATAGCAACAAAGGTATTTTTATGGTAACTTTAGTGCATCAGTGTTTTAACATGGTTTGTCATATGTCCATCTGCCTTTACTATCGTTTATGCTAGTAATACATATACATATACATATATACATATATATATTACTTACATTATTATGGAATAATATGTATATATTCTTTTTCTGCCCAAAGTGAAGTTCCGCATCGCCTCTCTGGATACTAATTTCCACACCTACGAACAGAAGGTATGAAAACTTTTATTTGTTCATCATCTACAAAATAGAGGAGCACTATGAAGTCAGCAGTTAATCAGAAGTTAGCACATTAGCAAAATACTTTTTTCGAATACTTATGTGCCTCTGACTGATCCTTATTAGTTACGGTAAAATACAATTAGTGGAAAAAAACAGTATGAGCAATTAAAACAAAATAAATGCTTAAACAGCGTGATAAACAAAACACCTAGAGCTTTTGTAGTCATCAGTAAGTTATTAATAGTAAATATTATTTATTAGTGATATACTTTTATGTTCTGTAAAGCTGCTTTGAGACAATTTCCATTGTTAAAAGTGCTATACAAACTGAATTAAATAGTGCTTGAGGCATTATTACAGCTTATTAAGCACTGAGTATTGGTACCAAATGAAAAAAAAAGTGCATTATAATAATTTATAAATCACTGTATGGTTAAACTGACCTTTATTTTTTCCTTCTTTTCAGTTTCCGACAATTCAAGTGCAGGTTTGTGACATGAAAAGTTCAACACTCACTAACTAGTAACTTAACTATGTGCCTTACCTTTTAAATGACAGTTTCTAAGCACTAGAGAACATAGAAAACAACTGAACGTTATATCCTCATTGATTATTACTGTCCATATAATCCCATTACATATTTTAGGACTGTAATAAAAAATTAACCTTTTTATTTTTCTTAAGGATCCGAACTCAAACCGTATCGGTCAGTGGCTGAACGTCCCAACCTCCAGCGGTCTGGTGGATCTGTCATATCCCTTAAACTCTGAGGCCACAAAAGGAGTTTATGTCATCACCGTCCATGACAAGAAGAACACACAGTTCACGCAAACATTTGAAGTCAAAGATTACGGTCAGGACCTGTTTATCTTTATTAATGTATTAATATTGTAATGACAAAAATGAATATATATATATATATATATATATATATATATATATATATATATATATATATATATATATATATATACACACACACACATACACACACACACATATGCACACACACACACACATCACACACACATATGCACACACAAACACACACATGCACAGACACACACACACACACACACACACACACAGCATATATGGGGGGTATAAAAGGAGTAATATAAATATAAACTGAGTAATAAAAGGATGGCAAAATTACACCATCTGTTTCAGTTCTGCCCACATTTGAGGTTACAGTAGAGCTTCCTCCAGTCATTACCATACTGGACACCAAAGCTACGCTGAAAGTTTGTGCAAAGTGAGTGTTAATAAATGAATAACGTTCTGTTTCTTCACTCCAGACTGAAATGTGAAACATATTTACATGCCTCGTTTAATGTCCCGTAAATATGTTACTTAACATTATGTTAAAAATTGTTCAAAAAGTTCAAAATTGTTTTTTTTTATTTGCTTGTGATTGTTTCATAAAAAGCAACACAAATTTATGGCTGTATGAAGTCATACAATAAATATTTCATAAAATCGTTTTCAACTTTCCGCAGATATACATACGGGAAGCCAGTGAGAGGGACGGTGAGGGCAACAGTCTGCCGTAAGAGTTACAAATTCAAGCGACCACAATGGGGCCCAACACCGCCAGACATCTGCAAGAATTATACGATAAAGGTTAATCATATTTACTTTGTACCTTCAAGATACAAAAAAAATATATAAAAACATTTCTTCAGTGTCTTCATGCAAACACAAAACAATCGCACCATCATACCAACATGATGGACTTGTACAGAACTAAAATCTCAGAGATATTTTAATAAACTAATTACAATACTCCCTACCAGTAAAAAATAATCAACCCCCAAAATATCAAGCAATGATAACATTGAGAACATTCACCCACCACCATGTTTCTTTTTGTTTCAGACCGACGAGACTGGCTGTGGACAAAAACTCATAGATCTGACAGAATATGCATTAAGAGATTCACGCTATGAACCTTCGATCGTCGTTCGGACTGAAGTGGAAGAAGACGGCACTGGTGAGAGACCGGTTTATTTCTTAAAGCTTGTTTTAAAGTATTCCTATGAAGGCTAAAGTTCTGAAAGACAAAGATTTTTTTTTTTTGCATAAGGTCTTTGTACTGTGTAAAAATGCGGCTATATTATGTAATGCTCAGCAATGTTTCTGATATGTTAAGTGTGTATTGATTTATGCTCAAAATAGCTAGTTAATCTTAGCAACATTAGCTCTGATCTGTAATTTTAAGCTCGTGTGTGTTACTTCTGCCTTTATCCTGTAGGTGTGATTCTTACCGGGTCAGGACGTGCTCCAATATCACCTAATATCGTTTCACTGTTGTTTGAGGACTCACCAGCTATATTTAAGCCCAGAATAGCATATGATGGAAGGGTAATTATGTTGTTGACCATTAATAGTAAAATGTGTACATAAAAATTTTATATAGGCTAAATATAAATCTAAGGAGTAAGCTAACATCAACTTCTTATGCTGCTTGCCGATAAAAGTGTGATTAATCTTAAGCCTAAATATGATACAACTTTATAACCCTTAATAAAAATCTAGTTAAATACTTTACAATGTCACTACAAGGTAGGCTAATATTTGGAAGGCTAATTGTTTTGTAATGAACAGTTGTAAAGTACATCAAATTAAATTGATCGTTGTTACTGTGTAAATAACAAGCAATTCATGGTCATCTTTCTTTGATAGTTTAACTGAGGTAATGTTTTTGTTCATAAGATTGTTGTCTGATATTCGTGTCCTTCTTCTTCAGATTAAAGCGACTGGTCCAAACTCAAGTCCGATCAAGAGAAAAGTCGTGTATTTGACTATAAGTTACACCGATAAAAGTTCTGTACGGAAGCTGGTTACAAATGACAAAGGCATTGCAAAATTTTCCCTTGACACTCAATCCTGGGGTCTGAATCAAGTCTCTCTTCAGGTAATCAAGTCTTTTATATTGTTTTTCTTTTTATAAAATGAATCCTTAGGATCTGTTCAGCTGCTTAAAGTCAATATTTGTTTCTAAATATTTCCACAATGCTAAGTAGTTTTTGTTGTTTTTTTTCTATAATATTATTGATTATGTTCAGGTTTCAGAGTCGGTCATGCGCACAATACAAGTTCAAGCGAGTGAGATCTTACTATAGAAACAGTAATATATTAAAATGAGTGCATTAATATAAACCTGTGATTTATTTTAATGACAGGATTATAATGTCAGAGTTGTTTGGAAAATTAAGCCACACCTTCAGATATGAGAATTTTAGGAGTTTTAACACAACATATTAGATTATAAATAATGTAGAATGTAACTGTGTAATAATTAAGTAATAAAACACCACAGGTGGTGCAGTTATAGTTAAATGAGCGGTAACAGGGTGCCATTATTTACCACTTTTGACTAGCAGCACAGACATTGAACACGTACATGTATTCTGAATGTCCATCTGTCTTTAAAAATCAGGTTATTAAGCCACATCCGTTTTTTAATAATGCTATTTTTTCCTTTTCACATAGGCACAGTATGAAACGACTCAAAGACCTGTTATAAGCGAAATAAATCGGATCATTCCACAATACCAATCGGCTTTCCTCAGTCTTCAGCCTTTCTATTCCAGGAGCCAGAGTTTTATTAAATTGAGGAGCTGCTCGGCACCTTTGAGCTGTATTAAGAAAGCCGTAGTCAGGGCCCAGTACAGGATACACAACAGCGCACTCGCACCAGGCCAGAGGACCATATCCTTCTTCTACATAGTGAGTTTGGGGTTTTAATTTAAGCTCATAAGACCAGGATATTGTCAAGGTCTATCACAACTATCTTATGCATCTTCATTTTAGGTACTGAATAAAGGACATCTGGTTCAGCAAGGACGTATCACAGAAGCCATCAACCCTAAAACAGGTTTTAACATCACACCGTCAATAAACTCCAAACTCCCCGCAACTTATTTGGAAACATGTTGCTTGGCGACGCACTTATAGTCTTAATGTTTTTTCTGTTTTGTAGCAGTACACAAGGGCAACTTGGTGTTGACACTGCAGCATGTAACACTGGTGTCCCCGGTCGCTCAGGTGGTCTTGTACACAGTCCTTCACAGTGGTGAGGCTGTGGCCGACAGCATAAACCTCCCTGTTCAGCCATGTTTGGCAAATAAGGTCAGAAATTATCCTTTTTAACCAAAATTTTAAGTCAAATTTTAACCATTTTTTGATAGCTAGGTTTAACAACCTATATTAATTAGTTATGAAAATTAATCTCTCTCGCTCTCTCTCTCTCTTTTCAACATCTTTGTAAAAATGTCATATTTTTGCCCCATTAAGGTTTATAAGCACAACAATAGCCACAAAGTAGACAACATTTTCTGGTACTGCACCAGCACCTACCCCCCCAAACACACACACTTTAAAGTGACGTGACATACGGCTAAGTACGGTGACCCATAATCAGAATTCGTTCTCTGCATTTAACCCATCCAAAGTGCACACACACAGCAGTGAACACACACACACCGTGAACACACGGAGCAGTTGGGGGGGTTCGGTGCCTTGCTCAAGGGCACCTCAGTCGTGGTATTGCTGGCCCGAGACTCGAACCCACAACCTTAGGGTTAGGAATAAAACTCTCTAACCATTAGGCCACGACTTCCTCATATACCTTCATATATACTGATCATACATTAAAACTACCTACCTAATATTGCGTAGGTCACCCTTGTGCCACAAAAACAGCTCAAATAAAAAAAATAAATCAGATCAATCATGATCAAAAGACAGGATCTGTGCATCAAGACTCAGTCCCACCCTTATCAAGCCAGTTTTCCAGGTTTTCCAGACCTTAAAAATTCTAAATGCACCTTGTTCAAACCCTGCAAATTCTATACAGTCTCAAGATTTCAGAATCAGGTTCGATTTATTTATTTAATTATTTTTATTCCCTTGCTCTCTTTCAGGTGTCTCTAAAGTTTTCACCTTCTACGGAGCTTCCTGGTGACCAGGCATCACTGTTGCTGAAAGCTGCTCCAGGTTCCTTGTGTTCAGTAAAGGCGATAGATAAGAGTCTTCTGCTTCTGCAACCAGAGAAGGAGCTCAGCATCCAATCTGTACGTTCAAAATAACAAAATGTCATTGAGTCATAAAGCTTATTTTGAATGCGTAGTAATAGGTTACAACTTTATTTTTAAAAATATCTGGTAATCGTGATCGGGTCCTGAGCTAAAACTAGTAGATGCAAATGGTCTATTTTAATTTGAAATACTCTACTTACATATTTCTTCTCTGCTTTCTGCCACAAACACTGAATGCCTGACAACCATTAATAATTAATTTATGAATGAATAAGTTATGCCATGTTACACATTATTCCAGGTGTTTGACTTGCTGCCTGTAAAATCCTTATCCGGATATCCGTACAACATCATTGAAGAGGATTTAAACCCATGCCCAGGGAGCCCACCCATTGGTATCCGGCCTTTGGCACCAGAATTTCGAAAGATTGGTTTTATTCCACACTTTGGAAAGTTGGATGTTTACAGCACCTTTAAAGTAAGACATCACTCTCATGCTCATTCTAATAAGCTACTGGTTCTATAGTAACTACTCATACACAGTTATTTCTAAGGTGGATGGATGCTTTATAACTAAAGCCTTTCTTTAAAATCTTAAAGAAATTGAATTTAAAATCATCACTGACAAACTGCAAAAAACAATGGTTTTAAAAACGATGTTTATTGCACATGTAAAATAACCGTGTTCTTTTTTTCTTGCTCAGGATATTGGAGTTAAAGTCATCACCAACACAGAAATAAAGAAACCTGTTGATTGTCTGAAGCTCAGTAAGTGGTTTTCCCCAGCAACATTTTATATTGGCTTGATATTTAGACATCGATAAAGCTATTGTTATTTAAGCTGCATGCAGTATAACAGTATAATGGAGTTTAAATTAAACAATAAAGCAAAAAAGTGCGGACTTTTTTAAATTAAGAATAATTTTAATCTTTTTTGTTTTTTTAAAGGAATCGAAAGTAAATCGACAAACTAACAAACCAGGCACTTTTTACCAGGCTTTTATTCTAGCTGTTACTTCCTGTTTGCTTGTGGTGTTTTCTCCTTGGTTTTACCATAAGAGAGTGAAATGCAGCTCATCGGTTTTCAGGTCAGGTGAAAGTTTAAGAAAGTTTAAGAAAGTCTTTGGTCGTTTTCAAAATTTACTTTAGATCTCCGTTGTGAAGTCCTGTTCGATGAGTTTTGGAGCATTTGGCTTGATGTCAGCAGATAATATACTGTAGCTCATTACACCTCAGAATATTTCCGCATCCCGTTCCACCATAAGTCGTACATGTCAACGCCAATAGATTAAGGTTGAATGAAGATTTGGATCTTGAGCAGTTTCTTTCCTTCTCCATACACTTTCCTTCTAGCACAAGTTGATGTTTGTAACTATCTCTACAAAGGATGTTGTTCACAAACGGTTTATTTTAAGATATTTATGGTAAACCCTAATCTGACCAATGGATTACATATTTACTCAGATGAAATCTTCTCTTGGTTGTTGACTTTGACACAGATGCACCTACATCCTGGAGACTTGTTCTTGCCAACTGTGTTGAAGAGGTTTTTCCCTTAGAGAAATAATTATTCTGTCATCCACAACAGTTGTGATCTTCTGGCCTTTTTAGTGCATTCTTTCTTTTAAACAGTGTACCAAAGAGTTGATTAGTCCCACCTAATGATCTTGCTATCAATTTGATGGTTTTGTTTTGATTTTCCAGGTTTAATGATAGCTTTCTTTCCTGGCAGTGACAGCTCTTTAGACCTGATATTGAGATTTAACAAAAATAGATTTCAGACGCCTTTGCCAAGCTTGAAATCAACACTAGACCTTTTATCCTACTGTACTTACTTGTAAGCGTAATGAGGTGAATAACACACTCCTGTCCATGAAACATCTCAACAGAGAGGCGACATATAAAAAGTGCTGTAAATATTACCCTATTCAGCCATTTTGGATGTAAATACCCTCAAAATATTGCATAGTTATTATTTCATTTCAACTCCAATATACTATCATAGACTGCAAAATAACATCCATATATATATATATATATATACAATATCGAAACCCCTATGGAGCTTACTGTACATCTTAAATTACTCCTAGTTTCAGCAGCTAGGGAAAAGGGAACACCAGAAGTCCTCAGAAAAGACACCACTTCAGTTGACTCAAGTTCCAGGGAAGTCGCCCAACCGGTCGTTACGATCCGCAAATATTTCCCAGAGACGTGGATTTGGGATCTCGTTCCAGTCAGGTGTGCATGTGGTTTCATTCTTTTCAGCTTTTATAACTCTTTGTTACTGAGTCAATGTTATTTCCTCTGCAGTCAGTCTGGAGTGACAGCCATTAATAAAACGGTCCCAGACTCCATCACTACATGGCAGGCTGATGCATTTTGTACATCACCTGTGGGGTTTGGAGTCGCCCCGAAAACTGAGCTTATTGCCTTCCAGCCTTTCTTTGTGAGCCTCACCCTGCCCAGCTCTGTCATCCGAGGAGAAGTGTTCACACTCAAAGCCACCGTCTTCAACTACCTCAAAAGCTGTATGGTGGTGAGCTGAAATGTTTGGTCTTATTACATTCTCTCATGACATTCAGTTGGGTCTAAATTTCTTTATAAAAAGGTTTCTGCAAACACAAGTGAACAACCAGCTTACTAACTTACCTGTAATATTATCTTAAACCCTTTTAGTGACCTTATTTTTAAACATTGTTTAGCAACAGATTGGACATTTTTAACCCCAGCTGTCCTGCATACTCTATTGTTCCTGAAGACCAGAAGTTACACCATCACCGTTTGGTTTAACATTCATAAAGCTGATGGAATGAGATCTCTGTGTTTTAAAGGTGAAGGTGACTTTAGCCAGGTCGAAGAAGTTTTCAGTACAACAGTGTAAAAACTGCAGTTATACAAAATGTCTGTGTGCTGATGAGAGCCGGACCTTCTCCTGGACCATCACACCACATGTTCTGGGTACGACAAACTCTTTAACACTTAAAGCATCTGTCACTTCTGTGTTAAGAAAATAGTTCAGTGTGTTAACAATTTTACACTTTGATTCTTCTGATTAACGTTTGATTGCATATTATTATTATTATTATACGAACGTAGGGGTATTTAATAATATTATATCATCATTACTATCAGCTTTTCCCTTCATTAGAACTAAACCTGTTCCACCATGACAAGGCCACTAAAGTGAGAACCCATCGCACAACATTTTATTAAACTCATATTATTGTAACCCTCTAATTAGAAGAATATTCAGCTTCTTCACCAGCCTTGAAGTAGCATCACAAATATAATTCCAAATGAATGATGAACAGTCCTTTCAGTAATGTTAGTTCTCTAAATAATAATAATAATGATAATGATGAATTTAATCAACAGAACAATTAATACAATTAACACCTAATTAATTAATAAGTCAGGTAAACAAAAAGCTAGATGAAATATCACGTTTATAAAATCACACTAAAAATGAATTATATATTAAAGTTCCTCTGAGATAAAAGTTCACTAACTTCAAATTAAATCTAGACGTTACATTTAATTCTATAAAAAGTCAAACGTGCAATAAAATGTAAAACAATATCCTTTGAGTTACTATTAAATTATTCTAGAAGGAAACCATGAATCAAATGAATCGATTCAATATTAAAAATAGCGCAGAAAGACTCAATCACATTTGAAACAATGAGTCAACCGATTCGGTTCAGGTTGCACTATGAAGCAAAAATCTATACATAAACTCTATTTCACTCGATATCGTTGGGGACACAATGATAAATAGTTACTTGAAACTTTAAGTAAAAATAATAATAATAACTTACAATCATGTCGCGAGGTTTTTATCTCTTGTTCAGTCCGAGGAAGCGATGCAGATTGACTCGCACCTTGAAAAGCTTCACGGTTCACTCGAGCTCTCCTGTAGCTTAGCGGTTAGCATCCGTCAAGCGTCTTGCTAAGAAAACGC